>NW_026973059.1:0-26953 GCF_036711695.1 Zophobas morio | reverse complement strand
AAGGAGACGTTTAGGTCAATTTTATGCATTCTGGCGTTCGTAGATACAAGAAAACTGTTAAAATTCTTCAGAAACGTCACTTTTGAAGTGTTTTCTTGTACTTTTAAGCCACTCAGATACCCTACGGGCTCGGAAAGTGCAACGAAACCATCAAATTTTAGCTAGAAACTGTATTTTTGTCGATTTTTATTGAATTTGAACTATATTTCAACGTTTTTTGATGGTTCTGAGCCACCAAACACACTTAAAGCATGCAGAATCGACTCAGAATAGGAAAAGGAGACGTTTAGGTCAATTTTATGCATTCTGGCGTTCGTAGATACAAGAAAACTGTTAAAATTCTTCAGAAACGTCACTTTTGAAGTGTTTTCTTGTACTTTTAAGCCACTCAGATACCCTACGGGCTCGGAAAGTGCAACGAAACCATCAAATTTTAGCCAGAAACTGTATTTTTGTCGATTTTTATTGAATTTGAACTATATTTCAACGTTTTTTGATGGTTCTGAGCCACCAAACACACTTAAAGCATGCAGAATCGACTCAGAATAGGAAAAGGAGACGTTTAGGTCAATTTTATGCATTCTGGCGTTCGTAGATACAAGAAAACTGTTAAAATTCTTCAGAAACGTCACTTTTGAAGTGTTTTCTTGTACTTTTAAGCCACTCAGATACCCTACGGGCTCGGAAAGTGCAACGAAACCATCAAATTTTAGCTAGAAACTGTATTTTTGTCGATTTTTATTGAATTTGAACTATATTTCAACGTTTTTTGATGGTTCTGAGCCACCAAACACACTTAAAGCATGCAGAATCGACTCAGAATAGGAAAAGGAGACGTTTAGGTCAATTTTATGCATTCTGGCGTTCGTAGATACAAGAAAACTGTTAAAATTCTTCAGAAACGTCACTTTTGAAGTGTTTTCTTGTACTTTTAAGCCACTCAGATACCCTACGGGCTCGGAAAGTGCAACGAAACCATCAAATTTTAGCTAGAAACTGTATTTTTGTCGATTTTTATTGAATTTGAACTATATTTCAACGCTTTTTGATGGTTCTGAGCCACCAAACACACTTAAAGCATGCAGAATCGACTCAGAATAGGAAAAGGAGACGTTTAGGTCAATTTTATGCATTCTGGCGTTCGTAGATACAAGAAAACTGTTAAAATTCTTCAGAAACGTCACTTTTGAAGTGTTTTCTTGTACTTTTAAGCCACTCAGATACCCTACGGGCTCGGAAAGTGCAACGAAACCATCAAATTTTAGCTAGAAACTGTATTTTTGTCGATTTTTATTGAATTTGAACTATATTTCAACGTTTTTTGATGGTTCTGAGCCACCAAACACACTTAAAGCATGCAGAATCGACTCCGAATAGGAAAAGGAGACGTTTAGGTCAATTTTATGCATTCTGGCGTTCGTAGATACAAGAAAACTGTTAAAATTCTTCAGAAACGTCACTTTTGAACTGTTTTCTTGTACTTTTAAGCCACTCATATACCCTACGGGCTCGGAAAGTGCAACGAAACCATCAAATTTTAGCTAGAAACTGTATTTTTGTCGATTTTTATTGAATTTGAACTATATTTCAACGTTTTTTGATGGTTCTGAGCCACCAAACACACTTAAAGCATGCAGAATCGACTCAGAATAGGAAAAGGAGACGTTTAGGTCAATTTTATGCATTCTGGCGTTCGTAGATACAAGAAAACTGTTAAAATTCTTCAGAAACGTCACTTTTGAAGTGTTTTCTTGTACTTTTAAGCCACTCAGATACCCTACGGGCTCGGAAAGTGCAACGAAACCATCAAATTTTAGCTAGAAACTGTATTTTTGTCGATTTTTATTGAATTTGAACTATATTTCAACGTTTTTTGATGGTTCTGAGCCACCAAACACACTTAAAGCATGCAGAATCGACTCAGAATAGGAAAAGGAGAAGTTTAGGTCAATTTTATGCATTCTGGCGTTCGTAGATACAAGAAAACTGTTAAAATTCTTCAGAAACGTCACTTTTGAAGTGTTTTCTTGTACTTTAAAGCCACTCAGATACCCTACGGGCTCGGAAAGTGCAACGAAACCATCAAATTTTAGCTAGAAACTGTATTTTTGTCGATTTTTATTGAATTTGAACTATATTTCAACGTTTTTTGATGGTTCTGAGCCACCAAACACACTTAAAGCATGCAGAATCGACTCAGAATAGGAAAAGGAGACGTTTAGGTCAATTTTATGCATTCTGGCGTTCGTAGATACAAGAAAACTGTTAAAATTCTTCAGAAACGTCACTTTTGAAGTGTTTTCTTGTACTTTTAAGCCACTCAGATACCCTACGGGCTCGGAAAGTGCAACGAAACCATCAAATTTTAGCTAGAAACTGTATTTTTGTCGATTTTTATTGAATTTGAACTATATTTCAACGTTTTTTGATGGTTCTGAGCCACCAAACACACTTAAAGCATGCAGAATCGACTCAGAATAGGAAAAGGAGACGTTTAGGTCAATTTTATGCATTCTGGCGTTCGTAGATACAAGAAAACTGTTAAAATTCTTCAGAAACGTCACTTTTGAAGTGTTTTCTTGTACTTTTAAGCCACTCAGATACCCTACGGGCTCGGAAAGTGCAACGAAACCATCAAATTTTAGCTAAAAACTGTATTTTTGTCGATTTTTATTGAATTTGAACTATATTTCAACGTTTTTTGATGGTTCTGAGCCACCAAACACACTTAAAGCATGCAGAATCGACTCAGAATAGGAAAAGGAGACGTTTAGGTCAATTTTATGCATTCTGGCGTTCGTAGATACAAGAAAACTGTAAACTTCTTCAGAAACGTCACTTTTGAAGTGTTTTCTTGTACTTTTAAGCCACTCAGATACCCTACGGGCTCGGAAAGTGCAACGAAACCATCAAATTTTAGCCAGAAACTGTATTTTTGTCGATTTTTATTGAATTTGAACTATATTTCAACGTTTTTTGATGGTTCTGAGCCACCAAACACACTTAAAGCATGCAGAATCGACTCAGAATAGGAAAAGGAGACGTTTAGGTCAATTTTATGCATTCTGGCGTTCGTAGATACAAGAAAACTGTTAAAATTCTTCAGAAACGTCACTTTTGAAGTGTTTTCTTGTACTTTTAAGCCACTCAGATACCCTACGGGCTCGGAAAGTGCAACGAAACCATCAAATTTTAGCTAGAAACTGTATTTTTGTCGATTTTTATTGAATTTGAACTATATTTCAACGCTTTTTGATGGTTCTGAGCCACCAAACACACTTAAAGCATGCAGAATCGACTCAGAATAGGAAAAGGAGACGTTTAGGTCAATTTTATGCATTCTGGCGTTCGTAGATACAAGAAAACTGTTAAAATTCTTCAGAAACGTCACTTTTGAAGTGTTTTCTTGTACTTTTAAGCCACTCAGATACCCTATGGGCTCGGAAAGTGCAACGAAACCATCAAATTTTAGCTAGAAACTGTATTTTTGTCGATTTTTATTGAATTTGAACTATATTTCAACGTTTTTTGATGGTTCTGAGCCACCAAACACACTTAACACTAGAACCGCCGAAAATTCCACATACCTGGAACCGCCGCCCCGGTCAAATTGACCGGTGATTAAAACTCGGTTTTTTCGATTGTTTTTATGAATTAGCATATCTATTTACATAAAAATAAACGCAAAATACATAAATAATTGTTACCTTAACGTAGTTGTCTTAAATGTTGTTACAATTTTTGTAGTAGGTTATTTTAAATTCTTATAAACCACATAGGTTCTTTTTTTTAGTTCTCACACATAAGTTTTATTTTCACATTTATTTTCTAGATATGTACGTCTCTTACGAGATTGATGACATATCTTTGATCCACCCTCACAATTATTGGAATATTGTAGATCTTTTTTGTTATGGGCTATTCTGCGAGTGTTCTGTTGCACTCGACCAAGTAATATTCACCACCATCGTGTATCACAAACTGTGTCACGGTCAGATTCTCCACCACATTGTTCTTTACTCCGAACAAGGTGAGAAAGTATTTCATTTTCCCTATCAATATTAGATAATTTAGAATCATACACCGAATTTTTTGGTGGAAGATATTCCGGTTAGTCTAAATATGCTAATGCCTGTGAAGCTATGAGGCCTTTCCTGGACCACATACAATTCAATTTGTATATAGGTAAGTATAGAATACTAAAACTAAACAGAAAGCATGCCCTTTCGAAGTACAACAGAGCAATTTTTATGTTCACAAATTTACAGGCTGTAATTTGCAAAAATTTTGTACGCATGCGCAAAATCAGTTCTGCGCATGTGTGGCACAAGTAGAAACAGGTTCTTAGCCGAGTGTAAGAATGAAAACCTTGAAATAAGTACGAACAAAAACTAACAAAGAGGAAAAGCTCTGATTGTTTGATGCAGATATATGCCTTTTTTTTATTTTAGAAATGTTGAAAATATAAATTTATTTACATTTGGTGCAAGTCAAACTGTATAATTCATTCAACTGCTCCCAGAAAATAAACTAAATGACATATACATTTAATCAAAATATAATATTAACGTTCCGGTCAATCTGACCGGGCCGGCGGTTTCAGGAAAAAATTTCCAAAAGAGCGCTCAGAATATTTCAAAATGTTCAAAATTTTGTGACAGCATTGCCAAAGATAATTTAGGAAAACTCAGAAGATTGCAAGATCATAGAAAAATTATTTCCGTTAAAAAAAAAACTTTAAAATCGGAAAACGGTCAAATTGACCGGTGCGGCGGTTCTAGTGTTAAAGCATGCAGAATCGACTCAGAATAGGAAAAGGAAACGTCTAGGTCAATTTTATGCATTCTGGCGTTCGTAGATACAAGAAAACTGTTAAAATTCTTCAGAAACGTCACTTTTGAAGTGTTTTCTTGTACTTTTAAGCCACTCAGATACCCTACGGGCTCGGAAATTGCAACGAAACCATCAAATTTTAGCTAGAAACTGTATTTTTGTCGATTTTTATTGAATTTGAACTATATTTCAAAGTTTTTTGATGGTTCTGAGCCACCAAACACACTTAAAGCATGCAGAATCGACTCAGAATAGGAAAAGGAGACGTTTAGGTCAATTTTATGCATTCTGGCGTTCGTAGATACAAGAAAACTGTTAAAATTCTTCAGAAACGTCACTTTTGAAGTGTTTTCTTGTACTTTTAAGCCACTCAGATACCCTACGGGCTCGGAAAGTGCAACGAAACCATCAAATTTTAGCTAGAAACTGTATTTTTGTCGATTTTTATTGAATTTGAACTATATTTCAACGTTTTTTGATGGTTCTGAGCCACCAAACACACTTAAAGCATGCAGAATCGACTCAGAATAGGAAAAGGAGACGTTTAGGTTAATTTTATGCATTCTGGCGTTCGTAGATACAAGAAAACTGTTAAAATTCTTCAGAAACGTCACTTTTGAAGTGTTTTCTTGTACTTTTAAGCCACTCAGATACCCTACGGGCTCGGAAAGTGCAACGAAACCATCAAATTTTAGCTAGAAACTGTATTTTTGTCGATTTTTATTGAATTTGAACTATATTTCAAGGTTTTTTGATGGTTCTGAGCCACCAAACACACTTAAAGCATGCAGAATCGACTCAGAATAGGAAAAGGAGACGTTTAGGTCAATTTTATGCATTCTGGCGTTCGTAGATACAAGAAAACTGTTAAAATTCTTCAGAAACGTCACTTTTGAAGTGTTTTCTTGTACTTTTAAGCCACTCAGATACCCTACGGGCTCGGAAAGTGCAACGAAACCATCAAATTTTAGCTAGAAACTGTATTTTTGTCGATTTTTATTGAATTTGAACTATATTTCAACGTTTTTTGATGGTTCTGAGCCACCAAACACACTTAAAGCATGCAGAATCGACTCAGAATAGGAAAAGGAGACGTTTAGGTCAATTTTATGCATTCTGGCGTTCGTAGATACAAGAAAACTGTTAAAATTCTTCAGAAACGTCACTTTTGAAGTGTTTTCTTGTACTTTTAAGCCACTCAGATACCCTACGGGCTCGGAAAGTGCAACGAAACCATCAAATTTTAGCTAGAAACTGTATTTTTGTAGATTTTTATTGAATTTGAACTATATTTCAACGTTTTTTGATGGTTCTGAGCCACCAAACACACTTAAAGCATGCAGAATCGACTCCGAATAGGAAAAGGAGACGTTTAGGTCAATTTTATGCATTCTGGCGTTCGTAGATACAAGAAAACTGTTAAAATTCTTCAGAAACGTCACATTTGAAGTGTTTTCTTGTACTTTTAAGCCACTCAGATACCTTACGGGCTCGGAAAGTGCAACGAAACCATCAAATTTTAGCTAGAAACTGTATTTTTGTCGATTTTTATTGAATTTGAACTATATTTCAACGTTTTTTGATGGTTCTGAGCCACCAAACACACTTAAAGCATGCAGAATCGACTCAGAATAGGAAAAGGAGACGTTTAGGTCAATTTTATGCATTCTGGCGTTCGTAGATACAAGAAAACTGTTAAAATTCTTCAGAAACGTCACTTTTGAAGTGTTTTCTTGTACTTTTAAGCCACTCAGATACCCTACGGGCTCGGAAAGTGCAACGAAACCATCAAATTTTAGCTAGAAACTGTATTTTTGTCGATTTTTATTGAATTTTAACTATATTTCAACGTTTTTTGATGGTTCTGAGCCACCAAACACACTTAAAGCATGCAGAATCGACTCAGAATAGGAAAAGGAGACGTTTAGGTCAATTTTATGCATTCTGGCGTTCGTAGATACAAGAAAACTGTTAAAATTCTTCAGAAACGTCACTTTTGAAGTGTTTTCTTGTACTTTTAGGCCACTCAGATACCCTACGGGCTCGGAAAGTGCAACGAAACCATCAAATTTTAGCTAGAAACTGTATTTTTGTCGATTTTTATTGAATTTGAACTATATTTCAACGTTTTTTGATGGTTCTGAGCCACCAAACACACTTAAAGCATGCAGAATCGACTCAGAATAGGAAAAGGAGACGTTTAGGTCAATTTTATGCATTCTGGCGTTCGTAGATACAAGAAAACTGTTAAAATTCTTCAGAAACGTCACTTTTGAAGTGTTTTCTTGTACTTTTAAGCCACTCAGATACCCTACGGGCTCGGAAAGTGCAACGAAACCATCAAATTTTAGCTAGAAACTGTATTTTTGTCGATTTTTATTGAATTTGAACTATATTTCAACGTTTTTTGATGGTTCTGAGCCACCAAACACACTTAAAGCATGCAGAATCGACTCCGAATAGGAAAAGGAGACGTTTAGGTCAATTTTATGCATTCTGGCGTTCGTAGATACAAGAAAACTGTTAAAATTCTTCAGAAACGTCACTTTTGAAGTGTTTTCTTGTACTTTTAAGCCATTCAGATACCCTACGGGCTCGGAAAGTGCAACGAAACCATCAAATTTTAGCTAGAAACTGTATTTTTGTCGATTTTTATTGAATTTGAACTATATTTCAACGTTTTTTGATGGTTCTGAGCCACCAAACACACTTAAAGCATGCAGAATCGACTCCGAATAGGAAAAGGAGACGTTTAGGTCAATTTTATGCATTCTGGCGTTCGTAGATACAAGAAAACTGTTAAAATTCTTCAGAAACGTCACTTTTGAAGTGTTTTCTTGTACTTTTAAGCCACTCAGATACCCTACGGGCTCGGAAAGTGCAACGAAACCATCAAATTTTAGCTAGAAACAGTATTTTTGTCGATTTTTATTGAATTTGAACTATATTTCAACGTTTTTTGATGGTTCTGAGCCACCAAACACACTTAAAGCATGCAGAATCGACTCAGAATAGGAAAAGGAGACGTTTAGGTCAATTTTATGCATTCTGGCGTTCGTAAATACAAGAAAACTGTTAAAATTCTTCAGAAACGTCACTTTTGAAGTGTTTTCGTGTACTTTTAAGCCACTCAGATACACTACGGGCTCGGAAAGTGCAACGAAACCATCAAATTTTAGCTAGAAACTGTATTTTTGTCGATTTTTATTGAATTTGAACTATATTTCAACGTTTTTTGATGGTTCTGAGCCACCAAACACACTTAAAGCATGCAGAATCGACTCAGAATAGGAAAAGGAGACGTTTAGGTCAATTTTATGCATTCTGGCGTTCGTAGATACAAGAAAACTGTTAAAATTCTTCAGAAACGTCACTTTTGAAGTGTTTTCTTGTACTTTTAAGCCACTCAGATACCCTACGGGCTCGGAAAGTGCAACGAAACCATCAAATTTTAGCTAGAAACTGTATTTTTGTCGATTTTTATTGAATTTGAACTATATTTCAACGTTTTTTGATGGTTCTGAGCCACCAAACACACTTAAAGCATGCAGAATCGACTCAGAATAGGAAAAGGAGACGTTTAGGTCAATTTTATGCATTCTGGCGTTCGTAGATACAAGAAAACTGTTAAAATTCTTCAGAAACGTCACTTTTGAAGTGTTTTCTTGTACTTTTAAGCCACTCAGATACCCTACGGGCCCGGAAAGTGCAACGAAACCATCAAATTTTAGCTAGAAACTGTATTTTTGTCGATTTTTATTGAATTTGAACTATATTTCAACGTTTTTTGATGGTTCTGAGCCACCAAACACACTTAAAGCATGCAGAATCGACTCAGAATAGGAAAAGGAGACGTTTAGGTCAATTTTATGCATTCTGGCGTTCGTAAATACAAGAAAACTGTTAAAATTCTTCAGAAACGTCACTTTTGAAGTGTTTTCGTGTACTTTTAAGCCACTCAGATACACTACGGGCTCGGAAAGTGCAACGAAACCATCAAATTTTAGCTAGAAACTGTATTTTTGTCGATTTTTATTGAATTTGAACTATATTTCAACGTTTTTTGATGGTTCTGAGCCACCAAACACACTTAAAGCATGCAGAATCGACTCAGAATAGGAAAAGGAGACGTTTAGGTCAATTTTATGCATTCTGGCGTTCGTAGATACAAGAAAACTGTTAAAATTCTTCAGAAACGTCACTTTTGAAGTGTTTTCTTGTACTTTTAAGCCACTCAGATACCCTACGGGCTCGGAAAGTGCAACGAAACCATCAAATTTTAGCTAGAAACTGTATTTTTGTCGATTTTTATTGAATTTGAACTATATTTCAACGCTTTTTGATGGTTCTGAGCCACCAAACACACTTAAAGCATGCAGAATCGACTCAGAATAGGAAAAGGAGACGTTTAGGTCAATTTTATGCATTCTGGCGTTCGTAGATACAAGAAAACTGTTAAAATTCTTCAGAAACGTCACTTTTGAAGTGTTTTCTTGTACTTTTAAGCCACTCAGATACCCAACGGGCTCGGAAAGTGCAACGAAACCATCAAATTTTAGCTAGAAACTGTATTTTTGTCGATTTTTATTGAATTTGAACTATATTTCAACGTTTTTTGATGGTTCTGAGCCACCAAACACACTTAAAGCATGCAGAATCGACTCAGAATAGGAAAAGGAGACGTTTAGGTCAATTTTATGCATTCTGGCGTTCGTAGATACAAGAAAACTGTTAAAATTCTTCAGAAACGTCACTTTTGAAGTGTTTTCTTGTACTTTTAAGCCACTCAGATACCCAACGGGCTCGGAAAATGCAACGAAACCATCAAATTTTAGCTAGAAACTGTATTTTTGTCGATTTTTATTGAATTTGAACTATATTTCAACGTTTTTTGATGGTTCTGAGCCACCAAACACACTTAAAGCATGCAGAATCGACTCAGAATAGGAAAAGGAGACGTTTAGGTCAATTTTATGCATTCTGGCGTTCGTAGATACAAGAAAACTGTTAAAATTCTTCAGAAACGTCACTTTTGAAGTGTTTTCTTGTACTTCTAAGCCACTCAGATACCCTTCGGGCTCGGAAAGTGCAACGAAACCATCAAATTTTAGCTAGAAACTGTATTTTTGTCGATTTTTATTGAATTTGAACTATATTTCAACGTTTTTTGATGGTTCTGAGCCACCAAACACACTTAAAGCATGCAGAATCGACTCAGAATAGGAAAAGGAGACGTTTAGGTCAATTTTATGCATTCTGGCGTTCGTAGATACAAGAAAACTGTTAAAATTCTTCAGAAACGTCACTTTTGAAGTGTTTTCTTGTACTTTTAAGCCACTCAGATACCCTTCGGGCTCGGAAAGTGCAACGAAACCATCAAATTTTAGCTAGAAACTGTATTTTTGTCGATTTTTATTGAATTTGAACTATATTTCAACGTTTTTTGATGGTTCTGAGCCACCAAACACACTTAAAGCATGCAGAATCGACTCAGAATAGGAAAAGGAGACGTTTAGGTCAATTTTATGCATTCTGGCGTTCGTAGATACAAGAAAACTGTTAAAATTCTTCAGAAACGTCACTTTTGAAGTGTTTTCTTGTACTTTTAAGCCACTCAGATACCCTACGGGCTCGGAAAGTGCAACGAAACCATCAAATTTTAGCTAGAAACTGTATTTTTGTCGATTTTTATTGAATTTGAACTATATTTCAACGTTTTTTGATGGTTCTGAGCCACCAAACACACTTAAAGCATGCAGAATCGACTCAGAATAGGAAAAGGAGACGTTTAGGTCAATTTTATGCATTCTGGCGTTCGTAGATACAAGAAAACTGTTAAAATTCTTCAGAAACGTCACTTTTGAAGTGTTTTCTTGTACTTTTAAGCCACTCAGATACCCTACGGGCTCGGAAAGTGCAACGAAACCATCAAATTTTAGCTAGAAACTGTATTTTTGTCGATTTTTATTGAATTTGAACTATATTTCAACGTTTTTTGATGGTTCTGAGCCACCAAACACACTTAAAGCATGCAGAATCGACTCAGAATAGGAAAAGGAGACGTTTAGGTCAATTTTATGCATTCTGGCGTTCGTAGATACAAGAAAACTGTTAAAATTCTTCAGAAACGTCACTTTTGAAGTGTTTTCTTGTACTTTTAAGCCACTCAGATACCCTTCGGGCTCGGAAAGTGCAACGAAACCATCAAATTTTAGCTAGAAACTGTATTTTTGTCGATTTTTATTGAATTTGAACTATATTTGAACGTTTTTTGATGGTTCTGAGCCACCAAACACACTTAAAGCATGCAGAATCGACTCAGAATAGGAAAAGGAGACGTTTAGGTCAATTTTATGCATTCTGGCGTTCGTAGATACAAGAAAACTGTTAAAATTCTTCAGAAACGTCACTTTTGAAGTGTTTTCTTGTACTTTTAAGCCACTCAGATACCCTACGGGCTCGGAAAGTGCAACGAAACCATCAAATTTTAGCTAGAAACTGTATTTTTGTCGATTTTTATTGAATTTGAACTATATTTCAACGTTTTTTGATGGTTCTGAGCCACCAAACACACTTAAAGCATGCAGAATCGACTCAGAATAGGAAAAGGAGACGTTTAGGTCAATTTTATGCATTCTGGCGTTCGTAGATACAAGAAAACTGTTAAAATTCTTCAGAAACGTCACTTTTGAAGTGTTTTCTTGTACTTTTAAGCCACTCAGATACCCTACGGGCTCGGAAAGTGCAACGAAACCATCAAATTTTAGCTAGAAACTGTATTTTTGTCGATTTTTATTGAATTTGAACTATATTTCAACGTTTTTTGATGGTTCTGAGCCACCAAACACACTTAAAGCATGCAGAATCGACTCAGAATAGGAAAAGGAGACGTTTAGGTCAATTTTATGCATTCTGGCGTTCGTAGATACAAGAAAACTGTTAAAATTCTTCAGAAACGTCACTTTTGAAGTGTTTTCTTGTACTTTTAAGCCACTCAGATACCCTACGGGCTCGGAAAGTGCAACGAAACCATCAAATTTTAGCTAGAAACTGTATTTTTGTCGATTTTTATTGAATTTGAACTATATTTCAACGTTTTTTGATGGTTCTGAGCCACCAAACACACTTAAAGCATGCAGAATCGACTCAGAATAGGAAAAGGAGACGTTTAGGTCAATTTTATGCATTCTGGCGTTCGTAGATACAAGAAAACTGTTAAAATTCTTCAGAAACGTCACTTTTGAAGTGTTTTCTTGTACTTTTAAGCCACTCAGATACCCTACGGGCTCGGAAAGTGCAACGAAACCATCAAATTTTAGCTAGAAACTGTATTTTTGTCGATTTTTATTGAATTTGAACTATATTTCAACGTTTTTTGATGGTTCTGAGCCACCAAACACACTTAAAGCATGCAGAATCGACTCAGAATAGGAAAAGGAGACGTTTAGGTCAATTTTATGCATTCTGGCGTTCGTAGATACAAGAAAACTGTTAAAATTCTTCAGAAACGTCTCTTTTGAAGTGTTTTCTTGTACTTTTAAGCCACTCAGATACCCTACGGGCTCGGAAAGTGCAACGAAACCATCAAATTTTAGCTAGAAACTGTATTTTTGTCGATTTTTATTGAATTTGAACTATATTTCAACGTTTTTTGATGGTTCTGAGCCACCAAACACACTTAAAGCATGCAGAATCGACTCAGAATAGGAAAAGGAGACGTTTAGGTCAATTTTATGCATTCTGGCGTTCGTAGATACAAGAAAACTGTTAAAATTCTTCAGAAACGTCACTTTTGAAGTGTTTTCTTGTACTTTTAAGCCACTCAGATACCCTACGGGCTCGGAAAGTGCAACGAAACCATCAAATTTTAGCTAGAAACTGTATTTTTGTCGATTTTTATTGAATTTGAACTATATTTCAACGTTTTTTGATGGTTCTGAGCCACCAAACACACTTAAAGCATGCAGAATCGACTCAGAATAGGAAAAGGAGACGTTTAGGTCAATTTTATGCATTCTGGCGTTCGTAGATACAAGAAAACTGTTAAAATTCTTCAGAAACGTCACTTTTGAAGTGTTTTCTTGTACTTTTAAGCCACTCAGATACCCTACGGGCTCGGAAAGTGCAACGAAACCATCAAATTTTAGCTAGAAACTGTATTTTTGTCGATTTTTATTGAATTTGAACTATATTTCAACGTTTTTTGATGGTTCTGAGCCACCAAACACACTTAAAGCATGCAGAATCGACTCAGAATAGGAAAAGGAGACGTTTAGGTCAATTTTATGCATTCTGGCGTTCGTAGATACAAGAAAACTGTTAAAATTCTTCAGAAACGTCACTTTTGAAGTGTTTTCTTGTACTTTTAAGCCACTCAGATACCCTACGGGCTCGGAAAGTGCAACGAAACCATCAAATTTTAGCTAGAAACTGTATTTTTGTCGATTTTTATTGAATTTGAACTATATTTCAACGTTTTTTGATGGTTCTGAGCCACCAAACACACTTAAAGCATGCAGAATCGACTCAGAATAGGAAAAGGAGACGTTTAGGTCAATTTTATGCATTCTGGCGTTCGTAGATACAAGAAAACTGTTAAAATTCTTCAGAAACGTCACTTTTGAAGTGTTTTCTTGTACTTTTAAGCCACTCAGATACCCTACGGGCTCGGAAAGTGCAACGAAACCATCAAATTTTAGCTAGAAACTGTATTTTTGTCGATTTTTATTGAATTTGAACTATATTTCAAAGTTTTTTGATGGTTCTGAGCCACCAAACACACTTAAAGCATGCAGAATCGACTCAGAATAGGAAAAGGAGACGTTTAGGTCAATTTTATGCATTCTGGCGTTCGTAGATACAAGAAAACTGTTAAAATTCTTCAGAAACGTCACTTTTGAAGTGTTTTCTTGTACTTTTAAGCCACTCAGATACCCTACGGGTTCGGAAAGTGCAACGAAACCATCAAATTTTAGCTAGAAACTGTATTTTTGTCGATTTTTATTGAATTTGAACTATATTTCAACGTTTTTTGATGGTTCTGAGCCACCAAACACACTTAAAGCATGCAGAATCGACTCAGAATAGGAAAAGGAGACGTTTAGGTCAATTTTATGCATTCTGGCGTTCGTAGATACAAGAAAACTGTTAAAATTCTTCAGAAACGTCACTTTTGAAGTGTTTTCTTGTACTTTTAAGCCACTCAGATACCCTACGGGCTCGGAAAGTGCAACGAAACCATCAAATTTTAGCTAGAAACTGTATTTTTGTCGATTTTTATTGAATTTGAACTATATTTCAACGTTTTTTGATGGTTCTGAGCCACCAAACACACTTAAAGCATGCAGAATCGACTCAGAATAGGAAAAGGAGACGTTAGGTCAATTTTATGCATTCTGGCGTTCGTAGATACAAGAAAACTGTTAAAATTCTTCAGAAACGTCACTTTTGAAGTGTTTTCTTGTACTTTTAAGCCACTCAGATACCCTACGGGCTCGGAAAGTGCAACGAAACCATCAAATTTTAGCTAGAAACTGTATTTTTGTCGATTTTTATTGAATTTGAACTATATTTCAACGGTTTTTGATGGTTCTGAGCCACCAAACACACTTAAAGCATGCAGAATCGACTCAGAATAGGAAAAGGAGACGTTTAGGTCAATTTTATGCATTCTGGCGTTCGTAGATACAAGAAAACTGTTAAAATTCTTCAGAAACGTCACTTTTGAAGTGTTTTCTTGTACTTTTAAGCCACTCAGATACCCTACGGGCTCGGAAAGTGCAACGAAACCAACAAATTTTAGCTAGAAACTGTATTTTTGTCGATTTTTATTGAATTTGAACTATATTTCAACGTTTTTTGATGGTTCTGAGCCACCAAACACACTTAAAGCATGCAGAATCGACTCAGAATAGGAAAAGGAGACGTTTAGGTCAATTTTATGAATTCTGGCGTTCGTAGATACAAGAAAACTGTTAAAATTCTTCAGAAACGTCACTTTTGAAGTGTTTTCTTGTACTTTTAAGCCACTCAGATACCCTACGGGCTCGGAAAGTGCAACGAAACCATCAAATTTTAGCTAGAAACTGTATTTTTGTCGATTTTTATTGAATTTGAACTATATTTCAACGTTTTTTGATAGTTCTGAGCCACCAAACACACTTAAAGCATGCAGAATCGACTCAGAATAGGAAAAGGAGACGTTTAGGTCAATTTTATGCATTCTGGCGTTCGTAGATACAAGAAAACTGTTAAAATTCTTCAGAAACGTCACTTTTGAAGTGTTTTCTTGTACTTTTAAGCCACTCAGATACCCTACGGGCTCGGAAAGTGCAACGAAACCATCAAATTTTAGCTAGAAACTGTATTTTTGTCGATTTTTATTGAATTTGAACTATATTTCAACATTTTTTGATGGTTCTGAGCCACCAAACACACTTAAAGCATGCAGAATCGACTCAGAATAGGAAAAGGAGACGTTTAGGTCAATTTTATGCATTCTGGCGTTCGTAGATATAAGAAAACTGTTAAAATTCTTCAGAAACGTCACTTTTGAAGTGTTTTCTTGTACTTTTAAGCCACTCAGATACCCTACGGGCTCGGAAAGTGCAACGAAACCATCAAATTTTAGCTAGAAACTGTATTTTTGTCGATTTTTATTGAATTTGAACTATATTTCAACGTTTTTTGATGGTTCTGAGCCACCAAACACACTTAAAGCATGCAGAATCGACTCAGAATAGGAAAAGGAGACGTTTAGGTCAATTTTATGCATTCTGGCGTTCGTAGATACAAGAAAACTGTTAAAATTCTTCAGAAACGTCACTTTTGAAGTGTTTTCTTGTACTTTTAAGCCACTCAGATACCCTACGGGCTCGGAAAGTGCAACGAAACCATCAAATTTTAGCTAGAAACTGTATTTTTGTCGATTTTTATTGAATTTGAACTATATTTCAACGTTTTTTGATGGTTCTGAGCCACCAAACACACTTAAAGCATGCAGAATCGACTCAGAATAGGAAAAGGAGACGTTTAGGTCAATTTTATGCATTCTGGCGTTCGTAGATACAAGAAAACTGTTAAAAGAAGTACTAGTTGCAATTAGAACTCTTAGCAACAAGTTTACATCAGGACCTGACGGTATTCCATCCTTTCTTGTTAGAGATTGTGGTTCTGTCCTTGCAGAACCTCTATGTATCGTTTTTAATTTAATCATCACTACTGGTTGTTTTCCGGAGCAGTGGAAGCTTTCTAAAGTTATTCCAATTTTGAAAAAAGGAGACAAGTCTAATATTTCTAACTATCGACCCATTTCTGTTATAAGCAATTTTTCAAAAATTCTTGAGACAATTATATTCACAAGGATAAGTAAATCGGTTGATATCCGACTCACCGATAACCAACATGGCTTTGTACATGGGCGATCAACATTAACTAATCTTGCTAGTGTTACACAGACTATATGTAGAACCTTAGATAAGTCCAGTCAAATGGACGTGCTTTATATTGATTTGGAAAAAGCTTTTGACAGATTAGATCATAATATACTTTTAAAGAAACTCTCTTTATTTGGGTTTTGTCAGTCCCTGGTTGATCTCTTCGCCTCCTATCTGTCAAATCGCCATCAGTACGTTCAATGTCGTTGCCACAATTCAAATTATTACCATCAAAAATCTGGCGTTCCTCAGGGCTCGGTTCTGGGGCCCCTGCTTTTTAATATATTTATTAATGATGTCCACACAGTGATTGATGTTGATTTTGCCCTCTATGCTGATGATCTAAAACTATACAGTCGAATTCTAAATAATTATGACTGCCTTCACCTACAAAATAATATTACAAGTGTCCTTCAGTGGTGTTCGGACAACAACATGAAAATAAATCGAAGTAAATGTCGGATTATGAGCTTTTCTAAGAAGAAGACGCTACTTAATTTTAGTTATAGTGTTGGATCGCACGTTATCGAAAGACCAGAGTTTGTCGATGATCTTGGGGTCACTTTTGATAAATCATTGACATTTAATAAGCATATTGATAACATTATTGCTAAAGCCTACAAGACACTTGGTTTCGTATTGCGTACGTCAAAGCATTTTCTTAATTATGAGACAACCCTTTATTTATTTAAGACATTGGTGCGATCTAAATTAGAGTATGCTTCCATAATATGGAATCCAGTAACACAAACTGGTATGAGTGTGCTTGAGAACGTACAACGACGTTTTCTGAAGTGCCTTGTATACCGCCTAGACGGTGTCTATCCAATCCGTGGTTTTCCACAAGGGGATCTTCTGAACAGATTTCAACTCCACTCTTTAGAATCTCGCAGGAATATATTAGGCATTTTGTTTTTATGGTCACTAATTAACGGTACATCAGTTAGTCCTAACTTACTACAAGGTATTATGTTTAGAGCACATCTTATTAGATCCAGAAATCTAGAGCTATTTTATCCTGAAACATCCCGCACAAATCTCCTGGCAAATTCTCCGCTAAGTTGGATACAGCGTTTATATAACAAATTACTCAAAGACATCCCCGAAATAGATATTCATTTCGATTCGAAATATAAGTTAAGAAAGAAATTGTGGGAATACTACAGTTTAGCGCTAGTAATACCTAACCGGTTATAAACATATATTATTTTTTGGTTGTTTTCATGTCTTCTCTGTTTCTCGTTAAGATAAAGTATTCAATATATCATATCTTTATATTTTATTTTTTTTAGTTTTGTTAGGGCTCCGTAATTGGGTTCGATCCTGTTGGTGACCCTCTTTAATTAATAATAATAATAATAATAATAATAAAATTCTTCAGAAACGTCACTTTTGAAGTGTTTTCTTGTACTTTTAAGCCACTCAGATACCCTACGGGCTCGGAAAGTGCAACGAAACCATCAAATTTTAGCTAGAAACTGTATTTTTGTCGATTTTTATTGAATTTGAACTATATTTCAACGTTTTTTGATGGTTCTGAGCCACCAAACACACTTAAAGCATGCAGAATCGACTCAGAATAGGAAAAGGAGACGTTTAGGTCAATTTTATGCATTCTGGCGTTCGTAGATACAAGAAAACTGTTAAAATTCTTCAGAAACGTCACTTTTGAAGTGTTTTCTTGTACTTTTAAGCCACTCAGATACCCTACGGGCTCGGAAAGTACAACGAAACCATCAAATTTTAGCTAGAAACTGTATTTTTGTCGATTTTTATTGAATTTGAACTATATTTCAACGTTTTTTGATGATTCTGAGCCACCAAACACACTTAAAGCATGCAGAATCGACTCAGAATAGGAAAAGGAGACGTTTAGGTCAATTTTATGCATTCTGGCGTTCGTAGATACAAGAAAACTGTTAAAATTCTTCAGAAACGTCACTTTTGAAGTGTTTTCTTGTACTTTTAAGCCACTCAGATACCCTACGGGCTCGGAAAGTGCAACGAAACCATCAAATTTTAGCTAGAAACTGTATTTTTGTCGATTTTTATTGAATTTGAACTATATTTCAACGTTTTTTGATGGTTCTGAGCCACCAAACACACTTAAAGCATGCAGAATCGACTCAGAATAGGAAAAGGAGACGTTTAGGTCAATTTTATGCATTCTGGCGTTCGTAGATACAAGAAAACTGTTAAAATTCTTCAGAAACGTCACTTTTGAAGTGTTTTCTTGTACTTTTAAGCCACTCAGATACCCTACGGGCTCGGAAAGTGCAACGAAACCATCAAATTTTAGCTAGAAACTGTATTTTTGTCGATTTTTATTGAATTTGAACTATATTTCAACGTTTTTTGATGGTTCTGAGCCACCAAACACACTTAAAGCATGCAGAATCGACTCAGAATAGGAAAAGGAGACGTTTAGGTCAATTTTATGCATTCTGGCGTTCGTAGATACAAGAAAACTGTTAAAATTCTTCAGAAACGTCACTTTTGAAGTGTTTTCTTGTACTTTTAAGCCACTCAGATACCCTACGGGCTCGAAAAGTGCAACGAAACCATCAAATTTTAGCTAGAAACTGTATTTTTGTCGATTTTTATTGAATTTGAACTATATTTCAACGTTTTTTGATGGTTCTGAGCCACCAAACACACTTAAAGCATGCAGAATCGACTCAGAATAGGAAAAGGAGACGTTTAGGTCAATTTTATGCATTCTGGCGTTCGTAGATACAAGAAAACTGTTAAAATTCTTCAGAAACGTCACTTTTGAAGTGTTTTCTTGTACTTTTAAGCCACTCAGATACCCTACGGGCTCGGAAAGTGCAACGAAACCATCAAATTTTAGCTAGAAACTGTATTTTTGTCGATTTTTATTGAATTTGAACTATATTTCAACGTTTTTTGATGGTTCTGAGCCACCAAACACACTTAAAGCATGCAGAATCGACTCAGAATAGGAAAAGGAGACGTTTAGGTCAATTTTATGCATTCTGGCGTTCGTAGATACAAGAAAACTGTTAAAATTCTTCAGAAACGTCACTTTTGAAGTGTTTTCTTGTACTTTTAAGCCACTCAGATACCCTACGGGCTCGGAAAGTGCAACGAAACCATCAAATTTTAGCTAGAAACTGTATTTTTGTCGATTTTTATTGAATTTGAACTATATTTCAACGTTTTTTGATGGTTCTGAGCCACCAAACACACTTAAAGCATGCAGAATCGACTCAGAATAGGAAAAGGAGACGTTTAGGTCAATTTTATGCATTCTGGCGTTCGTAGATACAAGAAAACTGTTAAAATTCTTCAGAAACGTCACTTTTGAAGTGTTTTCTTGTACTTTTAAGCCACTCAGATACCCTACGGGCTCGGAAAGTGCAACGAAACCATCAAATTTTAGCTAGAAACTGTATTTTTGTCGATTTTTATTGAATTTGAACTATATTTCAACGTTTTTTGATGGTTCTGAGCCACCAAACACACTTAAAGTATGCAGAATCGACTCAGAATAGGAAAAGGAGACGTTTAGGTCAATTTTATGCATTCTGGCGTTCGTAGATACAAGAAAACTGTTAAAATTCTTCAGAAACGTCACTTTTGAAGTGTTTTCTTGTACTTTTAAGCCACTCAGATACCCTACGGGCTCGGAAAGTGCAACGAAACCATCAAATTTTAGCTAGAAACTGTATTTTTGTCGATTTTTATTGAATTTGAACTATATTTCAACGTTTTTTGATGGTTCTGAGCCACCAAACACACTTAAAGCATGCAGAATCGACTCAGAATAGGAAAAGGAGACGTTTAGGTCAATTTTATGCATTCTGGCGTTCGTAGATACAAGGAAACTGTTAAAATTCTTCAGAAACGTCACTTTTGAAGTGTTTTCTTGTACTTTTAAGCCACTCAGATACCCACGGGCTCGGAAAGTGCAACGAAACCATCAAATTTTAGCTAGAAACTGTATTTTTGTGGATTTTTATTGAATTTGAACTATATTTCAACGTTTTTTGATGGTTCTGAGCCACCAAACACACTTAAAGCATGCAGAATCGACTCAGAATATTAAAAGGAGACGTTTAGGTCAATTTTATGCATTCTGGCGTTCGTAGATACAAGAAAACTGTTAAAATTCTTCAGAAACGTCACTTTTGAAGTGTTTTCTTGTACTTTTAAGCCACTCAGATACCCTACGGGGTCGGAAATGGCAACGAAACCATCAAATTTTAGCTAGAGACTGTATTTTTGTCGATTTTTATTGAATTTGAACTATATTTCAACGTTTTTTGATGGTTCTGAGCCACCAAACACACTTTAAGCATGCAGAATCGACTCAGAATAGGAAAAGGAGACGTTTAGGTCAATTTTATGCATTCTGGCGTTCGTAGATACAAGAAAACTGTTAAAATTCTTCAGAAACGTCACTTTTTAAGTGTTTTCTTGTACTTTTAAGCCACTCAGATATCCTACGGGCTCGGAAAGTGCAACGAAACCATCAAATTTTAGCTAGAAACTGTATTTTTGTCGATTTTTATTGAATTTGAACTATATTTCAACGTTTTTTGATGGTTCTGAGCCACGAAACACATTTAAAGCATGCAGAATCGACTCAGAATAGGAAAAGGAGACGTTTAGGTCAATTTTATGCATTCTGGCGTTCGTAGATACAAGAAAACTGTTAAAATTCTTCAGAAACGTCACTTTTGAAGTGTTTTCTTGTACTTTTAAGCCACTCAGATACCCTACGGGCTCGGAAAGTGCAACGAAACCATCAAATTTTAGCTAGAAACTGTATTTTTGTCGATTTTTATTGAATTTGAACTATATTTCAACGTTTTTTGATGGTTCTGAGCCACCAAACACACTTAAAGCATGCAGAATCGACTCAGAATAGGAAAAGGAGACGTTTAGGTCAATTTTATGCATTCTGGCGTTCGTAGATACAAGGAAACTGTTAAAATTCTTCAGAAACGTCACTTTTGAAGTGTTTTCTTGTACTTTTAAGCCACTCAGATACCCTACGGGCTCGGAAAGTGCAACGAAACCATCAAATTTTAGCTAGAAACTGTATTTTTGTGGATTTTTATTGAATTTGAACTATATTTCAACGTTTTTTGATGGTTCTGAGCCACCAAACACACTTAAAGCATGCAGAATCGACTCAGAATAGGAAAAGGAGACGTTTAGGTCAATTTTATGCATTCTGGCGTTCGTAGATACAAGAAAACTGTTAAAATTCTTCAGAAACGTCACTTTTGAAGTGTTTTCTTGTACTTTTAAGCCACTCAGATACCCTACGGGGTCGGAAATGGCAACGAAACCATCAAATTTTAGCTAGAGACTGTATTTTTGTCGATTTTTATTGAATTTGAACTATATTTCAACGTTTTTTGATGGTTCTGAGCCACCAAACACACTTAAAGCATGCAGAATCGACTCAGAATAGGAAAAGGAGACGTTTAGGTCAATTTTATGCATTCTGGCGTTCGTAGATACAAGAAAACTGTTAAAATTCTTCAGAAACGTCACTTTTTAAGTGTTTTCTTGTACTTTTAAGCCAATCAGATATCCTACGGGCTCGGAAAGTGCAACGAAACCATCAAATTTTAGCTAGAAACTGTATTTTTGTCGATTTTTATTGAATTTGAACTATATTTCAACGTTTTTTGATGGTTCTGAGCCACCAAACACATTTAAAGCATGCAGAATCGACTCAGAATAGGAAAAGGAGATGTTTAGGTCAATTTTATGCATTCTGGCGTTCGTAGATACAAGAAAACTGTTAAAATTCTTCAGAAACGTCACTTTTGAAGTGTTTTCTTGGACTTTTAAGCCACTCAGATACCCTACGGGCTCGGAAAGTGCAACGAAACCATCAAATTTTAGCTAGAAACTGTATTTTTGTCGATTTTTATTGAATTTGAACTATATTTCAACGTTTTTTGATGGTTCTGAGCCACCAAACACACTTAAAGCATGCAGAATCGACTCAGAATAGGAAAAGGAAACGTTTAGGTCAATCTTATGCATTCTGGCGTTCGTAGATACAAGAAAACTGTTAAAATTCTTCAGAAACGTCACTTTTGAAGTGTTTTCTTGTACTTTTAAGCCACTCAGATACCCTACGGGCTCGGAAAGTGCAACGAAACCATCAAATTTTAGCTAGAAACTGTATTTTTGTCGATTTTTATTGAATTTGAACTATATTTCAACGTTTTTTGATGGTTCTGAGCCACCAAACACACTTAAAGCATGCAGAATCGACTCAGAATAGGAAAAGGAGACGTTTAGGTCAATTTTATGCATTCTGGCGTTCGTAGATACAAGAAAACTGTTAAAATTCTTCAGAAACGTCACTTTTGAAGTGTTTTCTTGTACTTTTAAGCCACTCAGATACCCTACGGGCTCGGAAAGTGCAACGAAACCATCAAATTTTAGCTAGAAACTGTATTTTTGTCGATTTTTATTGAATTTGAACTATATTTCAACGTTTTTTGATGGTTCTGAGCCACCAAACACACTTAAAGCATGCAGAATCGACTCAGAATAGGAAAAGGAGACGTTTAGGTCAATTTTATGCATTCTGGCGTTCGTAGATACAAGAAAACTGTTAAAATTCTTCAGAAACGTCACTTTTGAAGTGTTTTCTTGTACTTTTAAGCCACTCAGATACCCTACGGGCTCGGAAAGTGCAACGAAACCATCAAATTTTAGCTAGAAACTGTATTTTTGTCGATTTTTATTGAATTTGAACAATATTTCAACGTTTTTTGATGGTTCTGAGCCACCAAACACACTTAAAGCATGCAGAATCGACTCAGAATAGGAAAAGGAGACGTTTAGGTCAATTTTATGCATTCTGGCGTTCGTAGATACAAGAAAACTGTTAAAATTCTTCAGAAACGTCACTTTTGAAGTGTTTTCTTGTACTTTTAAGCCACTCAGATACCCTACGGCTCGGAAAGTGCAACGAAACCATCAAATTTTAGCTAGAAACTGTATTTTTGTCGATTTTTATTGAATTTGAACAATATTTCAACGTTTTTTGATGGTTCTGAGCCACCAAACACACTTAAAGCATGCAGAATCGACTCAGAATAGGAAAAGGAGACGTTTAGGTCAATTTTATGCATTCTGGCGTTCGTAGATACAAGAAAACTGTTAAAATTCTTCAGAAACGTCACTTTTGAAGTGTTTTCTTGTACTTTTAAGCCACTCAGATACCCTACGGGCTCGGAAAGTGCAACGAAACCATCAAATTTTAGCTAGAAACTGTATTTTTGTCGATTTTTATTGAATTTGAACTATATTTCAACGTTTTTTGATGGTTCTGAGCCACCAAACACACTTAAAGCATGCAGAATCGACTCAGAATAGGAAAAGGAGACGTTTAGGTCAATTTTATGCATTCTGGCGTTCGTAGATACAAGAAAACTGTTAAAATTCTTCAGAAACGTCACTTTTGAAGTGTTTTCTTGTACTTTTAAGCCACTCAGATACCCTACGGGCTCGGAAAGTGCAACGAAACCATCAAATTTTAGCTAGAAACTGTATTTTTGTCGATTTTTATTGAATTTGAACAATATTTCAACGTTTTTTTGATGGTTCTGAGCCACCAAACACACTTAAAGCATGCAGAATCGACTCAGAATAGGAAAAGGAGACGTTTAGGTCAATTTTATGCATTCTGGCGTTCGTAGATACAAGAAAACTGTTAAAATTCTTCAGAAACGTCACTTTTGAAGTGTTTTCTTGTACTTTTAAGCCAATCAGATACCCTACGGGCTCGGAAAGTGCAACGAAACCATCAAATTTTAGCTAGAAACTGTATTTTTGTCGATTTTTATTGAATTTGAACTATATTTCAACGTTTTTTGATGGTTCTGAGCCACCAAACACACTTAAAGCATGCAGAATCGACTCAGAATAGGAAAAGGAGACGTTTAGGTCAATTTTATGCATTCTGGCGTTCGTAGATACAAGAAAACTGTTAAAATTCTTCAGAAACGTCACTTTTGAAGTGTTTTCTTGTACTTTTAAGCCACTCAGATACCCTACGGGCTCGGAAAGTTCAACGAAACCATCAAATTTTAGCTAGAAACTGTATTTTTGTCGATTTTTATTGAATTTGAACTATATTTCAACGTTTTTTGACGGTTCTGAGCCACCAAACACACTTAAAGCATGCAGAATCGACTCAGAATAGGAAAAGGAGACGTTTAGGTCAATTTTATGCATTCTGGCGTTCGTAGATACAAGAAAACTGTTAAAATTCTTCAAAAACGTCACTTTTGAAGTGTTTTCTTGTACTTTTAAGCCACTCAGATACCCAACGGGCTCGGAAAGTGCAACGAAACAATCAAATTTTAGCTAGAAACTGTATTTTTGTCGATTTTTATTGAATTTGAACTATATTTCAACGTTTTTTGATGGTTCTGAGCCACCAAACACACTTAAAGCATGCAGAATCGACTCAGAATAGGAAAAGGAGACGTTTAGGTCAATTTTATGCATTCTGGCGTTCGTAGATACAAGAAAACTGTTAAAATTCTTCAGAAACGTCACTTTTGAAGTGTTTTCTTGTACTTTTAAGCCACTCAGATACCCTACGGGCTCGGAAAGTGCAACGAAACCATCAAATTTTAGCTAGAAACTGTATTTTTGTCGATTTTTATTGAATTTGAACTATATTTCAACGTTTTTTGATGGTTCTGAACCACCAAACACACTTAAAGCATGCAGAATCGACTCAGAATAGGAAAAGGAGACGTTTAGGTCAATTTTATGCATTCTGGCGTTCGTAGATACAAGAAAACTGTTAAAATTCTTCAGAAACGTCACTTTTGATGTGTTTTCTTGTACTTTTAAGCCACTCAGATACCCTACGGGCTCGGAAAGTGCAACGAAACCATCAAATTTTAGCTAGAAACTGTATTTTTGTCGATTTTTATTGAATTTGAACTATATTTCAACGTTTTTTGATGGTTCTGAGCCACCAAACACACTTAAAGCATGCAGAATCGACTCAGAATAGGAAAAGGAGACGTTTAGGTCAATTTTATGCATTCTGGCGTTCGTAGATACAAGAAAACTGTTAAAATTCTTCAGAAACGTCACTTTTGAAGTGTTTTCTTGTACTTTTAAGCCACTCAGATACCCTACGGGCTCGGAAAGTGCAACGAAACCATCAAATTTTAGCTAGAAACTGTATTTTTGTCGATTTTCATTGAATTTGAACTATATTTCAACGTTTTTTGATGGTTCTGAGCCACCAAACACACTTAAAGCATGCAGAATCGACTCAGAATAGGAAAAGGAGACGTTTAGGTCAATTTTATGCATTCTGGCGTTCGTAGATACAAGAAAACTGTTAAAATTCTTCAGAAACGTCACTTTTGAAGTGTTTTCTTGTACTTTTAAGCCACTCAGATACCCTACGGGCTCGAAAAGTGCAACGAAACCATCAAATTTTAGATTCTCTCTAGAAACTGTATTTTTGTCGATTTTTATTGAATTTGAACTATATTTCAACGTTTTTTGATGGTTCTGAGCCACCAAACACACTTAAAGCATGCAGAATCGACTCAGAATAGGAAAAGGAGACGTTTAGGTCAATTTTATGCATTCTGGCGTTCGTAGATACAAGAAAACTGTTAAAATTCTTCAGAAACGTCACTTTTGAAGTGTTTTCTTGTACTTTTAAGCCACTCAGATACCCTATGGGCTCGGAAAGTGCAACGAAACCATCAAATTTTAAACTGTATTTTTGTCGATTTTTATTGAATTTGAACTATATTTCAACGTTTTTTGATGGTTCTGAGCCACCAAACACACTTAAAGCATGCAGAATCGACTCAGAATAGGAAAAGGAGACGTTTAGGTCAATTTTATGCATTCTGGCGTTCGTATATACAAGAAAACTGTTAAAATTCTTCAGAAACGTCACTTTTGAAGTGTTTTCTTGTACTTTTAAGCCACTCAGATACCCTACGGGCTCGGAATGTGCAACGAAACCATCAAATTTTAGCTAGAAACTGTATTTTTGTCGATTTTTATTGAATTTGAACTATATTTCAACGTTTTTTGATGGTTCTGAGCCACCAAACACACTTAAAGCATGCAGATTCGACTCAGAATAGGAAAAGGAGACGTTTAGGTCAATTTTATGCATTCTGGCGTTCGTAGATACAAGAAAACTGTTAAAATTCTTCAGAAACGTCACTTTTGAAGTGTTTTCTTGTACTTTTAAGCCACTCAGATACCCTACGGGCTCGGAAAGTGCAACGAAACCATCAAATTTTAGCTAGAAACTGTATTTTTGTCGATTTTTATTGAATTTGAACTATATTTCAACGTTTTTTGATGGTTCTGAGCCACCAAACACACTTAAAGCATGCAGAATCGACTCAGAATAGGAAAAGGAGACGTTTAGGTCAATTTTATGCATTCTGGCGTTCGTAGATACAAGAAAACTGTTAAAATTCTTCAGAAACGTCACTTTTGAAGTGTTTTCTTGTACTTTTAAGCCACTCAGATACCCTACGGGCTCGGAAAGTGCAACGAAACCATCAAATTTTAGCTAGAAACTGTATTTTTGTCGATTTTCATTGAATTTGAACTATATTTCAACGTTTTTTGATGGTTCTGAGCCACCAAACACACTTAAAGCATGCAGAATCGACTCA
>NW_026973058.1:0-53867 GCF_036711695.1 Zophobas morio | reverse complement strand
GGGGTCAAAATCTTGATTTTTTTGGGGTAAAAATTCTTGGTTTTTTGGGGGAAAATCTTCAAAAATCTTGATTTTTTGGGGTAAAAAATCTTGGTTTTTTGGGGGAAAATCTTGAAAAATCTTTTTTTTTGGGGTAAAAATCTTGTTTTTGGGGTAAAATCTTCATTTTTTGGGGTAAAAATATTGATTTTTTGGGGTAAAAATCTTGATTTTTTGGGGTAAAAATCTTGATTTTTTGGGGTAAAAATCTTGATTTTTGGGGTAAAATCTTCATTTTGGGGTAAAAATCTTGGTTTTTTGGGGTAAAATCTTGTTTTTTTGGGGTAAAAATCTTGAAAAAAATTTTCAAAAATTTCGATATTTCAACCGTCGATTCTGGAAAAACGGTTGCAGCTATCAAAGAATCGAGGCCGGAAGTGAGTTCTAGAGCTCGAAATCTACAAGAAAATCTGCTCAGTTAGGTTTCGAAAATGTCAAAATTTCGGCGAAATTTGAAGAAGGGAGGACCATTGGAGAATTTTCACTTTTGAAAAAATCTTGGTTTTTGGGGGAAAAATCTTGGTTTTTTGGGGGAAAAATCTTGGTTTTTTGGGGGAAAAATCTTGATTTTTTTTGGGGCAACAATCTTGTTTTTGGGGTAAAATCTTCATTTTTGGGGCAAAAATCTTGATTTTTTGGGGTAAAAATCTTTATTTTTTCGGGGAAAAATCTTTAAAAATCTTGATTTTTTGGAGTAAAAATTTTGATTTTTTGGGGTAAAAATCTTGGGTTTTTGGGGTAAAAATCTTGAAAAAAATTTTCAAAAATTTCGATATTTCAACCTTCGATTCTGGAAATACGGTTGCAGCTATCAAAGAATCGAAGCCGGAAGTGAGTTCTAGAGCTCGAAATATACAAGAAAATGTACTCACTTAGGTTTCGAAAATGTCAAAATTTCGGCGAAATTTGAAGAAGGGGGGACCATTGGAAAATTTTCACTTTTGAAAAAGTCGTTTAAAAATTCAGAGACGTAGATCTCGACGTGCTGATTCCAAAAATATAGGCTGTTGCTGGTCGCGGAGCGACACTTTCGAAAAAATCGGTACGAAATGCCTAATTTATCGAATTTTCAAAAATTTCGATATTTCAACCGTCGATTCTGGAAATAAGGTTGCAGCTATCAAAGAATCGAAGCCGGAAGTGAGTGCTAGAGCTCGAAATCTACAAGAAAATGTACTCAGTTAGGTTTCGAAAATGTCAAAATTTCGGCGAAATTTGAAGAAGGGGGGACCAAATCTTGGTTTTTTGGGGGAAAAAATCTTGAATTTTTGGGGAAAAAATCTTTATTTTTGGGGTAAAAATCAAGATTTTTTTGGGGTAAGAATCTTGATTTTTTGGGGTAAAATCTTGATTTTTTGGGGTAAAAATCTTGATTTTTTTGGGGTAAAAATCATGAATTTTTGGGGTAAAAATCATGAATTTTTGGGGTAAAAATCTTGATTTTTGGGGTAAAAATCTTGATTTTTTGGGGTAAAAAATCTTGGTTTTTTGGGGGAAAATCTTGAAAAATCTTGGTTTTTTTGGGGTAAAAATCTTGAAAAATCTTTATTTTTTTGGGGAAAAAATCTTGTTTTTTTTGGGGGAAAATCTTGAAAAATCTTGAAAAATCTTGATTTTTTTGGGGTAAAAATCTTGAAAAATCTTGGTTTTTGGGGGAAAAAATCTTGGTTTTTTGGGGGAAAATCTTGTCTTTTTGGGGGAAAAAATCTTGTTTTTTTGGGGTAAAATCTTGTTTTTTTGGGGTAAGAATCTTGATTTTTGGGGTCAAAATCTTCATTTTTTTGGGGTAAAAATTCTTGGTTTTTTCGGGGAAAATCTTCAAAAATCTTGATTTTTTGGGGTAAAAAATCTTGGTTTTTTGGGGGAAAATCTTGAAAAATCTTGTTTTTTTTTGGGGTAAAAATCTTGTTTTTGGGGTAAAATCTTCATTTTTTGGGGTAAAAATCTTGATTTTTTGGGGTAAAAATCTTGTTTTTTTGGGGTAAAAATTTTGATTTTTAGCTATCAAAGAATCGAGGCCGGAAGTGAGTTCTAGAGCTCGAAATCTACAAGAAAATCTACTCAGTTAGGTTTCGAAAATGTCAAAATTTCGGCGAAATTTGAAGAAGGGAGGACCATTGGAGAATTTTCACTTTTGAAAAAATCTTGGTTTTTGGGGGAAAAATCTTGGTTTTTTGGGGGAAAAATCTTGGTTTTTTGGGGGAAAAATCTTGGTTTTTTGGGGGAAAAATCTTGGTTTTTTGGGGGAAAAATCTTGGTTTTTTGGGGGAAAAATCTTGGTTTTTTGGGGGAAAAATCTTGGTTTTTTGAGTAAAATCTAGTTTTTTGGGGGGGAAAATCTTGATTTTTGGGGTAAAATCTTGATTTTTTGGGGTAAAACTCCAGATTTTTGGGGTAAAAATCAAGATTTTTTTGCGGTAAGAATCTTGATATTTTGGGGTAAAAATCTTGATTTTTGGGGTAAAATCTTGGTTTTTTGGGGTAAAAATCTTGAAAAAAATTTTCAAAAATTTCGATATTTCAACCTTCGATTCTGGAAATACGGTTGCAACTATCAAAGAATCGAGGCCGGAAGTGAGTTCTAGAGCTCGAAATCTACAAGAAAATGTACTCAGTTGGGTTTCGAAAATGTCAAAATTTCGGCGAAATTTGAAGAAGGGGGGACCATTGGAAAATTGCCAATTTTGAAAAAATCTTGGTTTTTTGGGGGAAAAATCTTGATTTTTTTGGGGAAAAAATCTTGGTTTTTTGGGGGAAAAATTCTTGATTTTTTGGGGTAAAATCTTCATTTTTGGGGTAAAAATCAAGATTTGTGTGGGGTAAGAATCTTGATTTTTTGGGGTAAGAATCTTGATTTTTTGGGGTTAGAATCTTAATTTTAGGGGTAAAAATCTTTGTTTTTGGGGTAAAAATCAAGATTTTTTTGGGGTAAGAATCTTGATTTTTTTGGAGTAAAAATTTTGATTTTTTGGGTTAAAAAACTTGATTCTTGGGGTAAAAATCTTGAAAAATCTTGTTTTTTGGGGGAAAATCTTGATTTTTGGGGTAAAAAAAATCTTGTTTTTTTGGGGAAAAATCTTGCATTTTGGGGAAAAATCTTGGTTTTTTGGGGTAAAAATCTTGATTTTTGGGGTAAAGTCTTGGTTTTTTGGGGTAAAAATCTTGAAAAAAAAATTTCAAAAATTTCGATATTTCAAACGTCGATTCTGGAAAAACGGTTGCACCTATCAAAGAATCTAGGCCGGAAGTGAGTTCTAGAGCTCGAAATCTACAAGAAAATGTACTCAGTTAGGTTTCGAAAATGTCAAAATTTCTGCGAAATTTGAAGAAGGGGAGACCATTAGAAAATTGTCACTTTTGAAAAAATCTTGGTTTTTTGGGGGAAAAAATCTTGGTTTTTTTTGGGGAAAAAATCTTGATTTTTTGGGGTAAAATCTTCATTTTTTGGGGTAAGAATCTTCATTTTTTGGGGTAAAAATCTTTATTTTTGGGGTAAAAATCAAGATTTTTTTGGGGTAAGAATCTTGATTTTTTGGGGTAAAGTCTTGGTTTTTTGGGGTAAAAAATCTTGTTTTTGGGGTAAAATCTTGTTTTTTGGGGTAAAATCTTGGTTTTTTGGGGTAAAATCTTGGTTTTTTGGGGTAAAATCTTGGTTTTTTGGGGTAAAATCTTGGTTTTTCGGGGTAAAAAATCTTGTTTTTTTGGGCTAAATCTTGTTTTTTGGGGTAAAATCTTAGTTTTTTGGGGTAAAATCTTGATTTTTGGAGTAAAAATCTTGTTTTTTGTGGTAAAAAATCTTGAGTTTTTTGGGGTAAGAATCTTGTTTTTTTGGGAAAAAATCTTAAAAACCTTGATTTTTTGGAGTGGAAATCTTGATTTGTGTTGGAAAATCTTGATTTTCTCGAAAAAAAATCTTCATTTTTGGGGTAAAAATCTTGAAAAAATCTTGAAAAAATCTTTAAAAAATCTTGAAAAAAACTTGAAAAAAATCTTGAAACTCTTAAAAGATCTTGAAAAAATCTTGAAAAAAATCTTGAAAAAATCTTGAAAAATCTTGAAAAATCTTGAAAAATCTTAAAAAATCTTTAAAAATCTTCAAAATCTTCAAAGTTTTTAAAAAAATTCGAAAATCTTCAAAAATCTTCAAAAATTTTCAAAAATCTTCCAAAATTGTCAAAAATCTTCAAAAATCTTAAAAAATTTTCAAAAATCTTCAAAAATCTTCAAAAATCTTAAAAATCTTCAAAAATTGTGACCTTGAAAATATGATGACCTTGAAAACAAGTAACCTTGAAATTATTGTGACCTTGAAAAAACATTGGCAAACTTTAAAATATAATGGAAATTGTCACCGTGGGAAATTATGACAAATGACGGGAAACGTGTTTAAATGTGTTTTTGGAAATTTAAGGAAATTTTGGGAAATCTTGGGAAATCTTGGGAAATGATAGGAAATGACGAGAAATGACACAAAATAATGGGAAATCTTTTGAAATCTTGAGAAATCGTGGGAAATCTTGGAAAATCCTAGAAAATAGTGGGAAATCATGGGAAACCTTGGGAAATGACGGGAAATGATTTTTTGGACAATTTTGGGAACTAATGGAAAATCTTGGAGAAATGACGGGAAATAACGGGAAATGGGTTTTGGGAAATTTTGGGAAATTCTAGGAAATCCTGGGAAATCCTGGGAAATCCTGGGAAATGAAGGGAAATGATTTTTAATACAATTTTTAGGAACTTATGAAAAATCTTAGGGAAATGACAGGAAATGACGGGAAATGGGTTTGGGAAATTTTAGGAAATTCTGGGAAATCTTGGGAAATCTTGGGAAATCGTGGGAAATGACGGGAAATGACTACAGATTACAAGAAATTTTGGGAAATTTTTAAAACTTGGGAAATCCTGGAAAATTGTGGGAAAGCAGGATACACATTGCGAAATGACGGGAAATGGTTTCTGGGACATCTTTTGAGGACTTTTGGAAAATCATGGGAAATGACGGGAAATGTTTTTTTTCGGAAATTTTGGGAAATGACAGGAAATGACGGGAAATGTTGGGAAACAATGGAAAATGGTCACAAATCTTCAAAACTCCTTGAAAACAATGATCCTGATAATGGCCTAACTTTAATAATTGCCTGACCTTGAAAATGGCATATCCTTGAAAATGGCATAACTTTAAAAATGGCATAACCTTGAAAATAGCATAACCTTAAAAATGGCATAACCTTGAAAATGGCATAACCTTAAAAATGACATGGCCTTGAAAATGGTATGGCCTGGAAAATAGCATAACCTTGAAAATGGCATAACTTTAAAAATGGCATAACCTTGTAAATGACATAACCTTGAAAATGGCATAACCTTGAAAATGACATAACCTTGAAAATGGCATAACCTTGAAAATGGCATGGCCTTGAAAATGACACACATGGCCTTGAAAATCACAAGGCCTTAAAAATGACATAACCTTAAGACGGCATAACCTTGAAAACGACATACATGGCCTTGAAAATAACATACATGGCCTTGAAAATGACATACATGGCCTTGAAAACGGCATACATGGCCTTGAAAACGGCATACATGGCCTTGAAAAATGGCATGGCCTTGAAAATGGCATAACCTTAAAAATGACATAACCTTGAAAATGACATAACCTTGAAAATGACATAAACATAACCTTAAAAATGGCATAACCTTGAAAATAGCATAACCTTAAAAATGGCATAACTTTAAAAATGGCATAACCTTGTAAATGGCATAACCTTGTAAATGACATAACCTTGAAAATGACATAACCTTGAAAATGGCATAACCTTGAAAATGACATAACCTTGAAAATGACATAACCTTGAAAATGGCATAACCTTGAAAATGACATAACCTTGAAAATGACATAACCTTGAAAATGGCATAACCTTGAAAATGGCATAACCTTGAAAACGACAACCTTAAAAATGACATGGCCTTGAAAATGGCATAACCTTAAAAATGGCACAACCTTGAAAATGACATGGCCTTGAAAATGACACACATGGCCTTGAAAATGACAAGGCCTTGAAAATGGCATAACCTTAAGACGGCATAACCTTGAAAATAACATACATGGCCTTGAAAATGACATACATGGCATTGAAAACGGCATACATGGCCTTGAAAACGGCATACATGGCCTTGAAAACGGCATACATGGCCTTGAAAACGGCATACATGGCCTTGAAAAATGGCATGGCCTTGAAAATGGCATAACCTTGAAAATGGCATAACCTTAAAAATGACAAAACCTTGAAAATGACATAACCTTGAAAATGACAACCTTGAAAATGACATAACCTTGAAAATGACATAACCTTGAAAATAACATGGCCTTGAAAATGGGGTAACCATAAAAATGGCATAACCATAAAAATAGCATAACCTTGAAAATGGCATAACCTTAAAAATGGCATAACACTGAAAATGGCATAACCTTGAAAATGGCATAACCTTGAAAATGGCATAACACTGAAAATGGCATAACCTTGAAAATGGCATAACCCTGAAAATGGCATAACCTTGAAAATGACATGGCCTTGAAAATGACATAAACATAACCTTAAAACGGCATAACCTTGAAAATGGCATGGCCTTGAAATGACATACAAGGCCTTGAAAATGACATACATGGTCTTGAAAATGACATAACCTTGAAAATGGCCCGAGCTCGAAAACGGACCTTGAAAAATGGCGTTATTCAACATCTTCTGACTTTCTGTACAACACCCAAGATGCAGTTTTAGCAAAAAAAATCGTTTCTAACAGATTTTGCATTTTCGAGTCGACTCCAGTTCGGACGTCGGGTCTGGGTGCACTCGACGGACGGACCTCCGCTTTTTGCGTGAGCCGAGACTCGTCAGAAACGGACTTTGTCATTTTTTCGTAAAAATCGTTTTTTTCATAGCTAAAACTCGCATAAGGCATCCAGGCAAGCGAATGAGATGGGTATAAGATGCCTATGAAAAATATTTTACAGTGAAAAAAATTAAACAAATTAAAAAATTAACCAATTAAAAAATTTAAAAATTTACTTTGTTTATTAATAACTAACATTACATATGCAAACAATTTCAAAAAGTTAGTGTGACTTGTCAGATTTTTCTCCTATTAGTTGGAGAATCGTCAGTCGTTTTTGACAGCAGAACCACCTGAACACAAGGAAGCACTCTTCTTTGAGCCATGACTTCCCGAACCTTTAAGAAACTCAAGGTCGAAGGAGTAAGTATGAATACCAATTGTTTAAAAATGTTTGCAAATGTAATGTTAGTTATTAATAAACTGGTTAATTTTTTTTGTTTTATTTAAAGTTTTTTGTCATCCAAAAGCAATGAGCCACCTTTCAAAGAACACCCATAATACGATTTTACCAAAAAAAACCGTTTCTGGTAGATTTTGCATTTTCGAGACGACTCCAGTTCGGAGATCGGGTCTAGGTGCGCTCGTAGGACGGACCTCCGCTTTTTTCGTGAGCCGAAGCTCGTTTGAAACGGACTTAGTCATTTTTTCGTAAAAATAATTTTTTCATAGTAAAAAATCGCAAACGGCATTCAGGCAGGCGAATGAGTGCTCTTTGAGAAGCTTATGACCATCAAAGGGTGAGGGGTGAGAAATGGACCGCCATTTCGTCGCCAAGGTCGAATTTGCTCTCGGTTGTCACCGTCAAACGGCATCCAGGCAAGCGTAAGCCATGCGTATGAGACGCCTATGACCGTACAAAACACGAGGTGTGTGAAACGGACTTTGTCATTTTTTTCTGAAAAAATGGAATTCGTCGTACTTATAAATTACAAGCGGCATTCAGGCAAGCTTTATAGATGCGTATGAGACGCCTATGACTCTCTAAGAGGTGAAGAGTAAGAAATGGACCGCCATATTGTCGCCAAGGTCGAATTTGTTTCCGTCATCTATGTCTTACGGCATCCAGGCAAGTGTATGAGAAGCCTATGACTGTCTTAAACTTTCCGGGTGTGACACTGTTTTTGACTTTTTTGGCAAGGGAGTAACTATGACTACCTATCAATAACAAGTCAAGGTCGAGGGAGTGACTATGACTCTCTCTCAACAAATAGTCAAGGTCGAGGGAGTAACTATGACTCCCTATCAGTAACAAGTCAAGGTCTAGGGAGTAACTATGACTCCCTATCAACAAATAGTCAAGGTCGAGGGAGAAACTATGACTTCCTATCAGTAACAAGTCAAGGTCCAGGGAGTAACTATGACTCCCTATCAGTAACAAGTCAAGGTCGAGGGAGTAACTATGACTCCCTATCAGTAACAAGTCAAGGTCGAGGGAGTAACTATGACTCCCTATCAACAAATAGTCAAGGTCGAGGGAGTAACTATGACTCCCACTCAACAAATAGTCAAGGTCGAGGGAGTAACTATGACTCCTTATCAATAACTTGTCAAGGTCGAGGGAGTGACTAAGACTCCTTATCAATAACTTGTCAAGGTCGAGGGAGTGACTATGACTTCCTACCAACAAATAGTCAAGGTCAAGAAAGAAACTATGACTTCCTATCAGTAACAAGTCAAGGTCCAGGGAGTAACTATGACTCCCTATCAGTAACAAGTCAAGGTCGGGGGAGTATCTATGACTCCCTATCAGCAACAAGTCAAGGTCGAGGGAGTAACTATGACTCCCTACGGATAACATTTTCAAGTCATGACCCAGGTCAAGGTCAGGTCATGACCCAGGTCAAGGTCAGGTCATGACCCAGGTCAAGGTCAGGTCATGACCCAGGTCAAGGTCAGGTCATGACCCAGGTCAAGGTCAGGTCATGACCCAGGTCAAGGTCAGGTCAGGTCAGGTCAGGTCAGGTCAGGTCAGGTCAGGTCAGGTCAGGTCAGGTCAGGTCAGGTCCTCGGGGGAGAAGCCAAACTCCTACCGGGCGCGTCCCCCACGTGGCGGATAGGGGAATGCCCTCACCGGCTTGCCGGCGGGTAGTGGTGAAATAAAATAGCCACCGCGGACCAAATAGAGCAACGGAGGAGACAACCTCCAGGAATAAAAAACAAGACAACAACTCTGGCGCGTACAAGGACATGGCTCGGGTTATAGTTAGTGAGTATGGGTGGCTCTTGGTACAAAGCTCCCTCACCACGTCAAGGTGGCCACCCATCGAGGGAGGACTAACGTACTGACATTGGCAATGGACCGGACAACGATTTGGGTGAAGGAACGGGAGGGCTAGGGTCCTTTTCTTTCCTTCTCTTATCTATCAGACCTCTACTAAAGCCAGGAAGCGTCTGTCCCATAATGGGCGGCTCCCCTGGTCAGCGTCTGACCCGGAGCGGGCGGCTGAAGAAATGCTGGCAGGAGCTCTAAAATGCTTAAGAAACAATAATGGATCTTAATAAAACGAAAGAAACTTACGGGCAGTCGGAACTCGGAACTGACAGTCCCGGCACGGGAGAGGTGGTCGAGCAGGCCGATCCCGGGTCGTCATCCAGAGACTGCGAGGCGTTTGTGGTGGGTGACCAGGCCGCAGCGTCTACTAGTGTTACTGGAAGAGAAGAAAAAATGATGAGTGAGATGCTCGTTATCGACGCAGAAAAAGAGATTTTCGCAAGGAAACCCAGAGTAGTAAGGTCTCCGGCTAAGGAGATAACAAGAGAAACCACAGAAGAATCCGTTCTCTTAACACCTACAAGGGTTAGGGCCGCAACATGGGGATGTAGCGTGAGAGGAACCGTTGCCCAGATGGAAGGCGAATATGCCAAGAAAAGGAAATATGCGGAGGATAGCCCACCAAAGACGCAAGTTACGAGCATAACAGAGGTAGAACATAAACTTATCTCGAAACTGAGGTCTAAGACAGATGACCTTAATAAATTTGTCAAGGAGAACAAAAACGTACATAAGGAGATTAAAGCATGGGCGACAGAAATAAATAGTATAGTTAATAGGGTGACTAATGAGTATAAGAATGAAAAGGAGGTGATATCAGAAAGACGGCAGAAGGCAGAGGAACGTATAAAGAACCAAGAAGAAATAATAAGGACACTTAAACATGACATTATTTATATGAAAGAAGAGCAAATCCGACATCTGGAACAAATAAAAAAGTTAGAGAAAGAGCTCGCCAGACAAGTGAATAAAGAAGGACAGAATGGAGGAACAATAGAACCACAGTTCGATTTAAACGAAATAGAAATATCTACGTATGAAGAGTTCGTTAATGTACAGGACAAAAATTGGACCCCATCTAGTTTTGTATGTACAGAAATTAAGACCGAAGACCCGGCAAAGTGTAATGATGGAAATATGATCCTTTTCATGGACATAGAACCTAAACGAAGGACAAGAATAAGTAAAATGTTTCTGAACAGATATCCAGAACTTTTACATGGAGAAAAAATCGAATGTCAAGGAGGAAGTTATGTCGCAATTGAACAGACTGTATCTTACCTAATACAAAAAACACAAAAGAAGATGACAAGAAGACTAACGACTGTATATTATGACCCAACCAAGCAAGACGGTAGGACGGAACAAGATGTTTTCCATATACTAAAGGAAATGACAAAAATAATAAACACGGCGGAGGAGAAGATGGCGACGATAGTCTGCCCGGTAGGTATACTCGGTGAGAAATTTAGAAAAATGGTAGAAGTGAATTATCATAATATGGGATACAAAATCAATATAATATTGAGTAGACGAAATGATAAAGAAGAAGAGAGACAAAGGAAAAAAAGAGGAGAAGCAATCCTCATACGAAAAGATGACTCCGTGTCATATGCTGATACAGTAAGGAAACTAAAAGAAGGGCTGAAAGAGGAACAGCTAGTTAAAGAAAATATAAAAGGAGTACGGAAAACAAAAAATGGGGAACTTCTTATCAAGATAGCAAAAGAGGACACAAACACAAATGACAAGATTAAAGAGATATTCGAAGGACGGAAAGCAATTTCGTTAGGAGGAGTCAGAACAAAAGTACTCCATGTAAGGGACCTAGACATTACAATAGAGACGGGGGAGATAGAGGAAGCATTGAAAGACGCAGGATACATTAGTATACCCGAAAAATTTATTGTCAAATCAGTTCGACCTACTAAAAATGAGAATAAAATTGCAACGTTATTAGTAGCAGAAGAAGACGCCAATAGACTATTAAAAATGGGCAAAGTCAAGATAGGCTTTGAGATCTGTCGAATAGAAGAAAGAATAACACTGAGAAGATGTTACAAGTGTTGGCAATACGACCATCAAGCCAAGGAATGCACGGGGGAAGACAGAAAGGACATATGCCAGCGGTGCACGAAAGAAGGGCACATAGCCAGAGACTGCCAAGAGATACCTTATTGCCCACTGTGCAACGAACAAGGACATCAGGCTGGAAGCGGTAAGTGCAGGTCCTTTATAAGGGCCTTGACCGCTGCCAAAGACAAAAGGAAAAAATAAAATTCAAGCTGTTACAGCTAAATGCGAACTGTAGCAAGGCAGCACACGATGTTGCCTATGCTACGGTCAAAAGAGACAGCTACGACTTTATGATTGTCTCCGAACCCAATATATCTAGGTGCAGCAGGAAAAGTAATATCTATATGAATAGAGAAAAAACCACGGACATAATCAAGACTAGCTTAAATCAGCAAGTCACCAATATCCAGATGGGGAACTGCTACGTATGTGTAGAAACCAGAGAGTATGTGATGTTTAGTGTATACATAAGTCCTAATAGCTCTTTTGAAACCTTTTTGGAAAATATGAAAGAATTACAAAATGCGGTGATGGTAACGAAGAAGTTAGACAAGAAACTGATAGTGGCCGGAGACTTCAATGCTAAACATATGTACTGGGGAGGTAAAGTAACAGATCGTAGGGGAGAAACAGTATTGGAATGGACATTTGCTCTGGACTTGAATATACTCAATGATGGAAAAGAACCAACACTCATACGACCTAATGGAATTTCATATGTAGACCTGACTATAGTCGATAACAATATAATGGATAAGAACCCGAGATGGTGTGTGTTGAAAAATGAATTGTCACTGAGCGATCATCAAGCCATAAAACTAGATATTACGACAACGCAAACACGAATAAATACATATAGATACGGCAATACTAACTTAGAAAAGATGGAGAGAATATTTCGAGATAATATATCAAACCACGCGGAATTGGGAACATGTAGGGAAGAACTGATTAAAGCTTACGAACAGAGCACTCCTCGCGTTAGAGTAGACAAAGGAGGTGGCATGCCGTACTGGTGGACTGACTCCATACAAAGATTGATTTCTGAAGTGCACAAGAAAAGGAAAGAATTCCAAAAGGAGACAAGATCTGAAGAACAACGAACAATAAAGAAAAACACGTATAAAATCGCAAAGAGGAAACTGTGCAAAGAAATAGCTGCTGAAAAGAAAAAGGGATGGAAAGAACTCTGCGATCGGCTAGATGAAGATGTATACGGAGATGGCTACAAAATAGTGATGGCACAATTACGATATACGGCACCAAAAATTGCACTAACTCCCAAAGAACGCGTCACTCAGTTTAACAAACTCTTTGTGACCGATATCGACACATTCCCGAAACAACAAAAAGAAATTGAAGAAAATAAACAATTAATAACGGCGGAAGAACTACAAGCGGCAACGAGGAAAATCAAATCAAGAAAAGCACCCGGACCAGATGGACTTCCACCAGAGGTGATCAAACATATGGTTAACGCGAACTCAGAATATTTTCTTCGAATCTTCAACCAAATGCTGAACGACAATATCTTTCCGGATATCTGGAAAATTACGAAGTTGATACTGCTAGAAAAGCCGAAAAAGAATCCTCAGGACCAAACCAAGTACAGGCCTATTTGCTTGATAGACGCATTAGCGAAGGTTTATGAAAATATAATAAATACGCGACTAATAACGGAGATACAAAGCTTAGGAGGATTCAGTGAATATCAATTTGGGTTTCGACAAGGTAGGACGACAGTAGATGCCATAACTAAGGTGGTACAAACAGCCAGAGAAGCAAAAAATAAAAACATGTGGTGTGCCCTTATAACAATCGATATCAAAAATGCATTTAATCAGGCCTCTTGGGAGAAGATAATAACAAAATTAAAGAACCGCGGGGTGAGCGAGTACTTGGTCAACACGATAGCGTCGTATTTATCCGAAAGGAAAATTCAAATTTCCCCAAAACAAAAAGAACACATAGGGGGCGGCGTTCCACAGGGTTCGGTCCTCGGACCGACCTTGTGGAACGTCTTGTACGACGACATATTCGAATGCACAACGGTAGAAGGAACGAGTATGCTAGGGTATGCTGATGATTTAGCCGCTCTGGTTACTGCAACCACAAAAGAAAACTTAATGATCAAAGGAGATGAAGTGCTGCATTCAATTAGACTGTGGCTACAGACGAATAAACTTGAAGTAGCGAAGGATAAGGTTATGGCAATAGTCCTGAACAATAGAAATGACAAAGACATATATTTTGAGTTAGACGATACGACAATTACAACTGTTAAAAAAGTGACATATTTGGGCGTAATACTAGACAGAGGTCTTACCTTTGGTCCACATCTCAGGCATGTTTGTGGCAAAGCGAGTAGGACGGCAAACGCAGTCTCTGCCATACTTCCTAATATTCGAGGTCCCAGGGGTTCGAAACGAAGGGTACTGGCTCTCTCGATGCAATCAGTCCTGCTGTATGGTGCACCTATATGGGCAGAAGTAACAAATAAAGTAGTACATAGGAATATCATATTAAGAGCACAAAGAATAATGGCACTCAGAGTAGCATCGGCATACAGGACGGTCTCAACAGACGCCGCTATGGTGATCTCGAGCCTGGTACCCGTACACCTTCTCGCACAAGAACGTAAGAGGATTTATGAAAGGAAACAAAAAGGGGAGGAAATAAACAGGCAAAAGGAGAGAGATAGGACAATCGGTATGTGGCAAGCAGAGTGGGATGCATCAGGGGCAGGCAGGTGGACTTACAAGCTAATTCCAAACATATGCAACTGGGTGAAAAGAAAACACGGCGAAATTACCTTTTATCTAACCCAGATATTAACAGGCCACGGGGTGTTTGCAACATACAGGAAAAGGATCAGTAAACAAGATAACAGCAGATGCGTGTATTGCGAGGAGGAAGAAGATAATCCGAAACACACAATAGTACACTGCAGAAGATGGCAACAACAGCGAGAGGAGCTTATAAGATGGGTAGAAGGTGATTTAGAGTTGGAGAAAGTGATCGAAGCCATGCTGAGAGATGAGAACACTTGGAAAAATATTAACAACATAATAGTGACAATAATGCGGCAAAAGGAAGAAGACGAAGTTAGGAAAGAAAAAGAAGTAGGATGAAAGACAAGGCGCCTGTTGGTGTAAGGTCCAAACGACGGGGACACCACAGCAACGCCAGGAGGAGAGAGGAGTTTTAGTGGGTATACAATCTCTAGAGAGATTGGAGTCCCACACTACCCCCGTACCTGGGGGCGTGCGTAAAGCATTTCTCCTCGTTTATAAAAAAAAAAAAAAAAGGTCAGGTCAGGTCAGGTCAGGTCAGGTCAGGTCAGGTCAGGTCAGGTCAGGTCAGGTCAGGTCAGGTCAGGTCAGGTCAGGTCAGGTCAGGTCAGGTCAGGTCAGGTCAGGTCAGGTCAGGTCAGGTCAGGTCAGGTCAGGTCAGGTCAGGTCAGGTCAGGTCAGGTCAGGTCAGGTCAGGTCAGGTCAGGTCAGGTCAGGTCAGGTCAGGTCAGGTCAGGTCAGGTCAGGTCAGGTCAGGTCAGGTCAGGTCAGGTCAGGTCAGGTCAGGTCAGGTCAGGTCAGGTCAGGTCAGGTCAGGTCAGGTCAGGTCAGGTCAGGTCAGGTCAGGTCAGGTCAGGTCAGGTCAGGTCAGGTCAGGTCAGGTCAGGTCAGGTCAGGTCAGGTCAGGTCAGGTCAGGTCAGGTCAGGTCAGGTCAGGTCAGGTCAGGTCAGGTCAGGTCAGGTCAGGTCAGGTCAGGTCAGGTCAGGTCAGGTCAGGTCAGGTCAGGTCAGGTCAGGTCCTCGGGGGAGAAGCCAAACTCCTACCGGGCGCGTCCCCCACGTGGCGGATAGGGGAATGCCCTCACCGGCTTGCCGGCGGGTAGTGGTGAAATAAAATAGCCACCGCGGACCAAATAGAGCAACGGAGGAGACAACCTCCATGAATAAAAAACACTTATGACGACCTAGGCAAGAAACAGGTTGAAGAGATGGTTGTAGTTAGTCAGGTGGGCTGCTCTTGGTGAAAAGCTCCCTCACCACGACAAGGTGGCAGCCCATCGAGGGAGGACTAACGCTCGAAAAAGGCATGGACACGGACTCGACTTAGGCTCACGACCCGAAGGCGGGTGGTGGAGCGTAGCCACCCGGACACACACCGTAACCAAGGCCCACAGTCAACAACCGCCGTTGAGCGCGGCGGCGGTACGTCTGTGGGGACCTTTGGCCGGGGGGCTTGCCTTAATCGGCCGGCCCGCGAGGAGGCAACCTCTATAAAAGAACCGACAGCGAAGTCGTAAAAACCTGCAGGGCACCAGGCGCACCCTGCAGTATAAATGCCTTCCCCTCGGTATGGGACCACTGCCGAGGGGCGACTCCGATCGGTACCCAAGACGTGGGAACAAAATGGACAAACTAAAACAAACAAAAAATAAGGATGAGGGGAAAGAGGTCGAGAGTTTCAGCTCTAGTACAAACGACAAAAAGGAGACAAGCAAGGACGAAGACCCTTTCAAAAGGAGGGAATCACTCTCGAGAACACCTCCCGAGAAAGAAGGGCAAAAAGTGTCCAGCTTGAGAACCAACTGGGAGCCATGGGGCCTTGGTAGACCAAGAGCAAATACGAACGGAAGTGATACAGAGAAGGGAGAGAAGAGGAAGGCGACCGAATCTCCGGAAAATAAGGAACATAAAATAGGTAGAGATGCAAATCTACTAAAGAGACGACATGCTGAAGCCGAAGAGAGGCTAAGCAAAGAATTGGAGGTGTTAGGTAACTTCATTCAAGAAAACAGGAACGTTCATGTACCTGTAAAGAAAAGTATCGAAATTATACAAAGAAGTTATAAAAAATTAATAGAAATCATTAGAGTAAAAGAGGAAGAAGAAGATGAAAAAGGAAAAGAGTGGCAAAAAAAAATAGACACCCTGAAGGGGACAGTAAAACATATAGAAGAAGAAAGTAAGATAACAAAGAAAAAGTTGGAAGAAAAAATAGCAGCTGTGCATGAAGAAAAAGAACGGCTAATGGAAAAACTAAGAAAAGCGGAGAAAATAGCAGAGAGAGGTGTTCAAAAAATGAACGTTACAAAGCAAGAAATATTAGAAGCGGACAATAGAGAAAAATTCGATAAAATCAAAAATAATGCATGGGAACAAAATGCTTTCGAAAACGTGGAGGTAGTAGTGGGAAACCCATTGAGCGAAACAAAGAGCGAGTGCATGCTAGTAATAACAGAACCGGGAGACCCGGATATGAACCGAAGTATTCAAAAAATGTTCAGGGATAGGTATCCAGAAATGACAGAAATGAGAAATAACTTTGAAATAATAGAGAATGTGGTTAAAACAAGAAACATAGAGAACAAGGACGAAGTAAGAGAAACAACTCGGAAGATTATTAAAATAAAGACGATAGATACAAAGGATGACCTATGGGATCTATTAGAAAAAGTTCGAGAATACACGAAGGAAGAAAAAATAGAAAACATAGTGACACATAAGATAGCAGAAATAGAAGGAGAAGAACTGAGAAAGATGATGCAGTGTATATTCATGGAGACGCAAACAAAAATAAAAATGTACGTACCGAAAAGTCTTCAAGCAGAAACCGGAAAGAGACAGTTCAAAGCAACAAATTCGTACGCGATAGTGGTCGAAAAAAAAGGAGTCGACTACAATACCCTCTTAAAAGAAGTAAAAGCCACACTGGCGGAAAAGGAAGATAGAAAAGCTATAAGAACGGTGAGGAGTACGAGAGATGGTAAAATGCTGATTATAACAGATAAAGACCAGGAAAAGGAACAAAACATAAGAAAAACAATTATAGAAAATATTGAAGAAGCAAACGTGAGACAAATAACAAACATAAATAGAAACAAGAAAACACTGTTTATAAGAAACCTAGACGCAACAACTAATAAAGAAGAAGTTAAACAGGCAATCAGGAGAGAATTGGGAGATAGAGGAGAAGTAGAGATGAAAGTAGGCGAAGTGAGACCAACGAGAAATAACACACAAACAATCACGATAACGATAGATAAAGACAGCGCGGAAACCCTGATCAGGAAAGAATTTGTGATGATAGGAATTGTAAAAGGTAAAATCGAAGAACGTATGCAGATGACGCGATGTTATCGGTGCTGGGGTTACGGACATGCAGCGAGTGAATGTTCAGAAGAAATAGATAGAAGAAATACATGCTATAAATGTGGGAAAGAAGGGCATCAAGCCGGGCAGTGTAACAACGAGGCAAAATGTCCACTTTGCGAAAAAGAAGGGCACACAGCGGGTAGTTCAGCATGTAAGATCTTCAGAATAGCATTAAAGGAAGCTAAGAGAAGTGCGGAGGCTCCGCAAAAATTAAACTGAAATGGCGCAAATAAACAAAATACCGCTCACCAAAATGGTGACACAACACAGGTTCCTACAAGTGAATCTAAACAGATCAGCCATGGCCATGGCACTTATGAGAAAGACCATAGAGGAAAAAAATATAGATCTGGTGCTAGCCCAAGAGCCAAATATAAAGGCACTGGGAACAAGTGATATATACTGTGATACTAAACAAGATGCTGTGATAATAGTCTGTGATATTTTCAAATCGAATGTGAGTGAATGTGGAAAAGGGCCAGGCTATGTGTGGGTCCGAATAGAAGATACTCTGTATTATTCGTGCTATTTTTCTCCCAACAAGAGCAATCAACAATTTTTGTGCTTTCTAGACAAGTTACAGAGAGATATAAAAGAAAAAAAAAATACAAACAAAATGATAATTTCGGGGGATCTAAATGCTAAATCTAAAACATGGGGAGCTAAATACACAGACAGTAGGGGGAAGATACTAGAAGAATTTATAGCCGAGGCAGGGCTTTGGATAATAAATGTTGGCAATAGACCAACATTCCAAACTGAAAGAGGATCGTCGGTCATCGATATTACACTAGCCACAGAAATGGTCGCGAAAGAAATCTCGAACTGGTATGTAGATACAGACAGCGAGAACTTAAGTAACCACAATAACATCTTCTATACAAGGAATAAACAGACAAAAAGAATCCAAGAACCGGAAAAAACTAATAGTTGGATACTAAATACAGCAGGGTTAGAAAAAATAAAAAAACAAATAGCCGAATACTGGGATTTTCCAATAAATGCTGACTTAAACGAGAAAGTGAAATATTTAACAGAGACTATAAAAGAAGTGTGCAATAATTCCCTGAGTAAGACAAACAAAAGCAAAAGAAGGCCACCAGTTTACTGGTGGAATGCAGAAATTGCGGAGCTAAGAAGAACCACCATAAAAAAGAGACGAGAAATGACAAAAACAGGAAGGGACATAAATATTGAAGATAGGAGAAAACAAGCAGAAGTGGCATATAAAAAAGCTAAATTGAATCTTAAAATAGCTATAAGAAAAGCAAAAAGCGACGCGTGGAAAAGTCTATTACTGGAGATCGAAGAAGATAGATGGGGGAAAGGATACAAAATCATAACAAAGAAGTTTAGAAAGTGTACGCCAATCCCTGATGAAGAGACTGAAGAAGCACAAATTAAGAAATTATTCCCTTCAAAGCCACAGATAAGGTGGGATGAACCCGAATACACAGAGCAGCAGCCAAACTTTACCGTAGAAGAACTTAAGGAGGCATTAAGCAAATGTAAAAATAAGAAAGCTCCCGGACCAGACGGTATAAAAATAGAAATAATAAAAGCGGTAGCCGAGGGAAATTACCACCTGCTATTGGATTGTATAAACAGCTTATGGCAAAAAGGGGCATTTCCGACGGAATGGAAAATAGCCAAACTAGTGCTGATAGAGAAACCCATGAAACCTGAAATGCAAAATAAGGAATTTAGACCAATATGTCTCTTAAATAACATTAGTAAATTGTATGAAAGACTAATAAAAACACGACTGGAAAACGAAATACGCGAAAACGGGGATCTGTCGGAACAGCAATACGGATTCAGATGCGGGAGGTCAACTTTAGACGCAATCAAATATGTGATGCAGAGAGCTGAAGAGACAAACAAAGTGGGATATAAAAACAGGGGATTTTGTCTCCTAGTTACGTTAGACATTAGCAATGCATTCAATTCAGCCAGATGGGAAATTATAGTAGAAGAACTGATCAACAAAAAAATAGGTAGGCATTTAATAAAGGTGATACAAAAATATCTGACAAACAGGAAAATAAGAACAAGTAGAGGACGAGTACAGGAAATAACATGCGGAGTCCCCCAAGGTTCAGTGCTAGGGCCAATATTGTGGAATGTATTGTATGACAGAATCTTAAAAATAAAATGTCCAAAAGGAACTAGTTTGGTCGCATTTGCAGACGATCTCGCGGTGGTGGTGTGCGCAAAAAGCGAAATAGAAATGCAAGAAAAAGCCAAAGACGCAATTCAATTAGTGAAAAATGAGCTGGACAAAATGGACTTAACATTAAATCTTGAAAAGACAGACGCAGTTCTACTGTCGGGGAGGAGAAAACTACCGGAATTAAAAATAAAGATATCGGAAAATTTTTACGTCAAAACACAAAAAAAAATAAAATACCTCGGACTAGTAATAGACAAAGACCTTAGAATGGCAGCTCATGTAGACCATGTGGTTAGTCATGCAGAGAAAAAAGCCGTTGCAATAATGAGGCTTATGCCAAATATCGGAGGCCCTGGAGACACCACTAGAAGGATATATGCGACGGTAGCCAAATCGGTAATTATGTACGCAGCCCCCTTATGGATGAAAGTGTGGAAAACAAAAATCTACAAAGAAAAACTGGAAAGGCTAAACCGACGTCTGGCCATAAGGGTAGCCAGGGCATACAGAACGGTTAGACACAGTGCAGTATTGGTAATAGCGGGTTTGCCACCACTAGAACTCCTGGCCATAGAAAAGGAAGACATAGAGAAAGGTAAAAGCAAGGAAATGAGCAGAAGAGACCTACTAACAAATTGGCAAGCGAGGTGGAACGAAGAAAGGTGTTGGACAAAGGAGTTGATAAATAACATTGAGCCTTGGATAAACAGAGGACATGGAGAGCTAAACTACAATCTGAGCATGGTGTTAACTGGACATGGAACCTTTAATACATATAGAAAAAGAATAAAAAAAGATGAAACGGGTCTGTGCTGGTTCTGTGAAGAGGACGTAAAGGATACCCCCGAACATACAGTATTTGAATGTAAAAGATTTAAGGAAAAAAGGCTAGAGCTAAACACGAAAATAAAGGGTAGTATATCGAAAGAAAACATGACAAACATGATGATAAAGAGCGAGAAAAACTGGAACGACATAAACAAATATATAAATGACATAATGGACGTAAAAAGAGAGAAAGAAAGAAGTATAGAAAGGAAAAAATAGTGAGACCGAAGGCAGGCCAAAGTAATGTCCTAAGGACGGTACTGGCTGTCTTCAGAAGAATGGGGAGGGGTTTTAGGGCGGTAAAAATCCCCCACTCCCCCGCGAATATGACATCTTCTCGCGGGGAGCCTTTTGAAGGTTTCCCCTCCTCCCCCAAGAAAAAAAAAAAAAAAAAAAAAAAAAGGTCAGGTCAGGTCAGGTCAGGTCTTAGGGCCGCAACATGGGGATGTAGCGTGAGAGGAACCGTCGCCCAGATGGAAGGCGAATATGCCAAGAAAAGGAAATATGTGGAGGATAGCCCACCAAAGACGCAAGTTACGAACACGACAGAGGTAGAACATAAACTTATCTCGAAACTGAGGTCTAAGACAGATGACCTTAATAAATTTGTCAAGGAAAACAAAAACGTACATAAGGAGATTAAAGCATGGGCGACAGAAATAAATAGTATAGTTAATAGGGTGACTAGTGAGTATAAGAATGAAAAGGAAGTGATATCAGAAAGACGGCAGAAAGCAGAGGAACGTATAAGGAACCAAGAAGAAATAATAAGGACACTTAGAAATGATATTATTTGTATGAAAGAAGAGCAAATCCGGCATCTGGAACAAATAAAAAAGTTAGAGAAAGAGCTCGCCAGACAAGTGAATAAAGAAGGGCAGAATGGAGGAACAATAGAACCACAGTTCGATTTAAACGAAATAGAAATATCTACGTACGAAGAGTTCGTTAATGTACAGGACAAAAATTGGACCACATCTAGTTTTGTATGTACAGAAATTAAGACCGAAGACCCGGCAAAGTGTAATGATGGAAATATGATCCTTTTCATGGACATAGAACCTAAACGAAGGACAAGAATAAGTAAAATGTTTTTGAACAGATATCCAGAACTTGCACATGGAGAAAAAACCGAATGTCAAGGAGGAAGTTATGTCGCAATTGAACAGACTGTATCTTACCTAATACAAAAAACACAAAAGAAGATGACAAGAAGACTAACGACTGTATACTATGACCCAACCAAGCAAGACGGTAGGACGGAACAAGATGTTTTCCATATACTAAAGGAAATGACAAAAATAATAAACACGGCGGAGGAGAAGATGGCGACGATAGTCTGCCCGGCAGGTATACTCGGTGAGAAATTTAGAAAAATGGTAGAAGTAAATTATCACAATATGGGATACAAAATCAATATAATACTGAGTAGACGAAATGATAAAGAAGAAGAGAGACAAAGGAAAAAAAGAGGAGAAGCAATCCTCATACGGAAAGATGACTCCGTGTCATATGCTGATACAGTAAGGAAACTAAAAGAAGGGCTGAAAGAGGAACAGCTAGTTAAAGAAAATATAAAAGGAGTACGGAAAACGAAAAACGGGGAACTTCTTATCAAGATAGCAAAAGAGGACACAAAGACAAATGACAAGATTAAAGAGATATTCGAAGGACGGAAAGCAATCTCGTTAGGAGGAGACAGAACAAAAGTACTCCATGTAAGGGACCTAGACATTACAATAGAGACGGGGGAGATAGAGGAAGCATTGAAAGACGCAGGATATATTAGTATACCCGAAAAATTTAGTGTCAAATCAGTTCGACCTACTAAAAATGAGAATAAAATTGCAACGTTATTAGTAGCAGAAGAAGATGCCAATAGGCTATTAAAAATGGGCAAAGTCAAGATAGGCTTTGAGACCTGTCGAATAGAGGAAAGAATAACACTGAGAAGATGTTACAAGTGTTGGCAATACGACCATCAAGCCAAGGAATGCACGGGGGAAGACAGAAAGGACATATGCCAGCGGTGCACGAAAGAAGGGCACATAGCCAGAGACTGCCAAGAGATACCTTATTGCCCATTGTGCAACGAACAAGGACATCAGGCTGGAAGCGGTAGTGCAGGTCCTTTATAAGGGCTTTGACCGCCGCCAAAGACAAAAGGAAAAAGATGGAAGTCCAAAAACAAGGCCTAACTCTTAAACCAGCCTAACAAAAAAAAAAAAAAAAAACAACAAAAAAAACCAACAAAAAAAAAAGCAAAAAGGGAAAAAAAAAAAAAAAAAAAAAAAGGGGGCACAGTATGAAAGATAGAGAGAGAAAGGAAACGCGTGTACTACAGGTGAATGTGCAAAGAAAGGGAGTGGCGATGGATGTTATGTGGAAGACGGTGCACGAGGAAGGAGTGAACGTGTTGGTTGTCTCGGAACCAAATAAAAAGAGAGTGAGAGGGACAGAGTGGATGACGGACGAGAGACAAGATGTCGCAGTGAGAGTATGTGGATGGCATCAAAAGGGAGAGAGGTTTGGAAAGGGTGAAGGATTCGTATGGGTGAAGTTTAAGGAATGGGTATTGTATGGATGTTACGTATCTCCCAATATTGATATTGGGAGATATTCAAAGTTCCTGGATGATCTGGGTGAAAGTGTGAATACATGGGAGGGGGAGGTGGTGGTCGCAGGGGACTTCAATGCGAAGTCACCCCTGTGGGGCTCCCCCATAGTGAATGACCCGAGAGGTAGATTGGTTGAGGATTGGATGGCTGAGAGGTGCATGATTTGTCACAACTGTGGAAATGCCCCCACTTTCCTGCGAGGTGATCAGAAGTCGCATATCGACCTGACCCTCAGCACGGAAGGGGTGGCGAGAAGAATGAAAGAATGGAGAGTGCTAGAACAGGAGAATTTGAGCGATCACCAGGACATAGTATGGGTGCTGGGTAAGACAGGAGAGTGTGCGAGAGGAGAAGATAGAATGAAGGACATGGGATGGAGAGTAGCGGAAGATAAGATGGAAAGACTGGCTGAGGTGATGAAAGAAAGAGTAAAGACGATGGATGAACGTAAGGACCTAGTGTGTGAGACGAAGAGAGTGTTAGAGGAAACGTGTGACAGGGTTTTAAAAAAAAAGGGATGCATGGGAAAGAGGAAAGGTGTATATTGGTGGACGAATGAGATAGCGGAAAAGAGGAAAGAATGCTTGAGGAAGAGAAGAGAATGGACAAGGTGCCAAAAAAAGATAGGTAACATGGAAGTAATAGCGGAAAAAGGGAAAGAATACAAACTAAAGAAAAAAGAACTAAAAATTATGATCAATAGATCAAAGGAAAAAGCGTGGAAGAAAGTATGTGAGGAAGTAGACAGGAATGTATGGGGAGAAGGATATAAGATTGTGACGAAGTGGATGGGAAGAGGAATGAAAGGTATTGCGTGCGGAGAGAATGTTATAGAGGAGGCTCGCAAGCTCTTTCCTGAGCACGAGCCTCTAGAGTGGAAGGATCTGGTGGTGGACGGGCAGGTGCCGGCCTTCACCCTCGCCGAGCTGCAAGAGGCGGCCGGGAGGTTGAGGAAGGGTAAGGCGCCCGGTCCGGACAAAATACCACCAGAGGTGTGTAAGATTTACGCGAGAGAATGTGAAAAAGAATGTCTGGAGATGATGAATAGGTGCTTGGAGAACGGGTTAGTTCCCAAGGAATGGAAGGTGGCGAGACTGGTGATGATAGAAAAGGAAAGAAAGGAAGGTGAGAAAGTGAAATATAGGCCCATCTGTCTGTTGAACGGGATGGGCAAGCTGTACGAGGGAATGTTGGCCGCGAGATTGAGGAACGACGTTCGGAGGCTCGGGGATCTGGCGGAGACACAGTATGGATTCAGGGCGGGACGATCTACGATCGACGCCATGATGGATGCACGGGAGTACGCTAGAGGAGCGAACGTGGGTACATGGGGTACCCGGCGGTTCTGTGTGATGGTGACTGTGGACGTCCGGAACGCCTTCAATACGGTATCGTGGAGAGGGATACTGGATCGTCTTGTAAGCATGGGGGTGGAACCGTACCTCGTGAACGTGGTGCGGTCCTATCTGAGCGAAAGAGTGGTTCAAACGGAGATGGGCGAATTTGAAATGACTGCCGGGGTTCCGCAGGGGTCGGTTCTGGGGCCGCTCCTGTGGAACATATTTTACGATGAGGTGTTAAGAATGGAGGTACCTGATGGGGTAAAGCTCATCGGGTACGCGGATGATCTGGCGGTGATTGCGATAGGTAAGAATGAAGAGGACCTGAGAGAAAGGACCGAAGAAGCGCTGCGGCTCGTGGGTGCATGGATGAGGGACAACGGTCTCTCACTTGCACCCGACAAGAGCGAAGCGGTGCTCTTGGTAGGGAGGAGGACGATACGGAAAATGAATGTGTGCATGGAAGGCAGAATGATTGAGACCCGGGAAGCGGCGAGGTACCTTGGGGTGGAATTTCAAAGAAACCTCAGGGTGGCCGAGCAAGTGGAACGGGTGGTAAGAAAGGCTAAGGTGGTTGTGGGTGCTCTGGGCCGACTGCTACCCAATGTAGGAGGACCCAGGGCGAGCAAAAGAAGAGTGCTATGTAGTGTCGTCCATGGGATGCTGTTGTATGGGGCGGAAGCATGGATCGATGGGTACCGCATACAGAAGTATCGACAGATGCTTCTGGGTGCCCAGAGAAATATGCTTTTGCGAGTATGTTGTGCGTATCGCACGGTGTCCGGGGAGGCACTGTGCGTGCTGGCTGGGGTCCCTCCGTTGGATCTACTGGCGGAGGAACGTCTTCGCGAATGGAAGAGGAGAAAAGATGAAAGGGAGAGGGAGGCGACTTCGCCCCCCTCAGTGGCGTGCAAGAGGAAAGCGAGAGAGGAACTGATGAGAGTGTGGAGTGAAAGGTGGAGGCAGACGGAGAAGGCCGCCTGGACAGGGCGGCTAATCCCGAACCTCCCTGAATGGATCGACCGGGGGCACGGGGAGGTGAACCACTACACCTCTCAAGTGCTCACCGGTCACGGGAGTTTTGGGGCCTACCTGAAAAGGATAGGCAAGATTGAATGCGCAGCTTGCTTGTATTGCGAGGAAGGAGTGGAAGAAGATGTAGAACATGCTATTTTTGAATGCAAAAGATGGGCTAGAGTGAGAGAAGAATGTGAAGAAAAACTGGGAAAAAGAGTGAATGTGAACAACATGATAGAGACGATGGTAGAGAACGAGGAGGGATGGAAGGAAATAGATAAGATGTTAGTGAAAATTATGAAAGACAAATGTGAGCAAGAAAGAGAGAGAGAGAGAGAAAGAAGAGACATGAGAAGGGAGTGAAAAACTAAAAAATAATAATAAAAAAAAAAAAAAAAAAGTTAAGAGGAAGTAAAGAGAAACGACAGGAATGCAAGAAAAGGAGAAAAAAAAAATCTCATAAGAGTAACAAGAACAACAAACAAGAGGAAAACTAAATAGGAAACAAAGAATTTAAAAAAAAAAGAATGAGAAAAAAAAAAAAAAAAAAAAAAAATCGGACAGGTGACAACTAAGTTAAAAAAGACGAGAAGAGAAGAATGAAAGAAAAAGCAAGGAGAAAGAAGAATGTGACGACCAACCACCCCCCTGAAGTAATGCTAACGCGGTTCCGGGGGGGTTGGAGAACAGCTGGTCGAGGAAGGGGTTTTAGCCGGTAAGAGTCCTGGCACTACCAGGGACGCTCGAAACTAAGTCCCTGGTGCCCATGAGGGTTTCCCCTTTCATAGAAAAAAAAAAAAAAAAAAAAAAAAGGTCAGGTCAGGTCAGGTCAGGTCAGGTCAGGTCAGGTCAGGTCAGGTCAGGTCAGGTCAGGTCAGGTCAGGACTGAGTAAGACAAACAAAAGCAAAAGAAGGCCACCAGTCTACTGGTGGAATGCAGAAATTGCGGAGCTAAGAAGAACCACCATAAAAAAGAGACGAGAAATGACAAAAATAGGAAGGGACATAAATAATGAAGATAGGAGAAAACAAGCAGAAGTGGCATATAAAAAAGCTAAATTGAATCTTAAAATAGCTATAAGAAAAGCAAAAAGCGATGCGTGGAAAAGTCTATTACTGGAGATCGACGAAGATAGATGGGGGAAAGGATACAAAATCATAACAAAGAAGTTTAGAAAGTGTACGCCAATCCCAGATGAAGAGACTGAAGAAGCACAAATTAAGAAATTATTTCCTTCAAAGCCACAGATAAGGTGGGATGAACCCGAATACACAGAGCAGCAGCCAAATTTTACCGTAGAAGAACTTAAGGAGGCATTAAGCAAATGTAAAAATAAGAAAGCTCCCGGACCAGACGGTATAAAAATAGAAATAATAAAAGCGGTAGCCGAGGGAAATTACCACCTGCTATTGGATTGTATAAACAGCTTATGGCAAAAAGGGGCATTTCCGACGGAATGGAAAATAGCCAAACTAGTGCTGATAGAGAAACCCATGAAACCTGAAATGCAAAATAAGGAATTTAGACCAATATGTCTCTTAAATAACATTAGTAAATGGTATGAAAGACTAATAAAAACACGACTGGAAAACGAAATACGCGAAAACGGGGATCTGTCGGAACAGCAATACGGATTCAGATGCGGGAGGTCAACTTTAGACGCAATCAAATATGTGATGCAAAGAGCTGAAGAGACAAACAAAGTGGGATATAAAAACAGGGGATTTTGTCTCCTAGTTACGTTAGACATTAGCAATGCATTCAATTCAGCCAGATGGGAAATTATAGTAGAAGAACTGATCAACAAAAAAATAGGTAGTCATTTAATAAAGGTGATACAAAAATATCTGACAAACAGGAAAATAAGAACAAGTAGAGGACGAGTACAGGAAATAACATGCGGAGTCCCCCAAGGTTCAGTGCTAGGGCCAATATTGTGGAATGTATTGTATGACAGAATCTTAAAAATAAAATGTCCAAAAGGAACTAGTTTGGTCGCATTCGCAGACGATCTCGCGGTGGTGGTGTGCGCAAAAAGCGAAATAGAAATGCAAGAAAAAGCCAAAGACGCAATTCAATTAGTGAAAAATGAGCTGGACAAAATGGACTTAACATTAAACCTTGAAAAGACAGACGCAGTTCTACTGTCGGGGAGGAGAAAACTACCGGAATTAAAAATAAAGATATCGGAAAATTTTTACGTCAAAACACAAAAAAAAATAAAATACCTCGGACTAGTAATAGACAAAGACCTTAGAATGGCAGCTCACGTAGACCATGTAGTTAGCCATGCAGAGAAAAAAGCCGTTGCAATAATGAGGCTTATGCCAAATATCGGAGGCCCCGGAGACACCACTAGAAGGATATATGCGACGGTAGCCAAATCGGTAATTATGTACGCAGCCCCCTTATGGATGAAAGTGTGGAAAACAAAAATCTACAAAGAAAAACTGGAAAGGCTAAACCGACGTTTGGCCATAAGGGTAGCCAGGGCATACAGAACGGTTAGACACAGTGCAGTATTGGTAATAGCGGGTTTGCCACCACTAGAACTCCTGGCCATAGAAAAGGAAGACATAGAAAAAGGTAAAAGCAAGGATATGAGCAGAAGAGACCTACTAACAAATTGGCAAGCGAGGTGGAACGAAGAAAGGTGTTGGACAAAAGAGTTGATAAACAACATTGAGCCTTGGATAAACAGAGGACATGGAGAGCTAAACTACAACCTGAGCATGGTGTTAACTGGACATGGAACCTTTAATACATATAGAAAAAGAATAAAAAAAGATGAAACGGGTCTGTGCTGGTTCTGTGAAGAGGACGTAAAGGATACCCCCGAACATACAGTATTTGAATGTAAAAGATTTAAGGAAAAAAGGCTAGAGCTAAACACGAAAATAAAGGATAGTATATCGAAAGAAAACATGACAAACATGATGATAAAGAGCGAGAAAAACTGGAACGACATAAACAAATATATAAATGACATAATGGACGTAAAAAGAGAGAAAGAAAGAAGAATAGAAAGGAAAAAATAGCGAGACCGAAGGCAGGCCAAAGAAATGTCCTAAGGACGGTACTGGCTGTCTTCAGAAGAATGGGGAGGGGTTTTAGGGCGGTAAAAATCCCCCACTCCCCCGCGAATATGACATCTTCTCGCGGGGAGCCTTTTGAAGGTTTCCCCTCCTCCCCCAAGAAAAAAAAAAAGGTCAGGTCAGGTCAGGTCAGGTCAGGTCAGGTCAGGTCAGGTCAGGTCAGGTCAGGTCAGGTCAGGTCAGGTCAGGTCAGGTCAGGTCAGGTCAGGTCAGGTCAGGTCAGGTCAGGTCAGGTCAGGTCAGGTCAGGTCAGGTCAGGTCAGGTCAGGTCAGGTCAGGTCAGGTCAGGTCAGGTCAGGTCAGGTCAGGTCAGGTCAGGTCAGGTCAGGTCAGGTCAGGTCAGGTCAGGTCAGGTCAGGTCAGGTCAGGTCAGGTCAGGTCAGGTCAGGTCAGGTCAGGTCAGGTCAGGTCAGGTCAGGTCAGGTCAGGTCAGGTCAGGTCAGGTCAGGTCAGGTCAGGTCAGGTCAGGTCAGGTCAGGTCAGGTCAGGTCAGGTCAGGTCAGGTCAGGTCAGGTCAGGTCAGGTCAGGTCAGGTCAGGTCAGGTCAGGTCAGGTCAGGTCAGGTCAGGTCAGGTCAGGTCAGGTCAGGTCAGGTCAGGTCAGGTCAGGTCAGGTCAGGTCAGGTCAGGTCAGGTCAGGTCAGGTCAGGTCAGGTCAGGTCAGGTCAGGTCAGGTCAGGTCAGGTCAGGTCAGGTCAGGTCAGGTCAGGTCAGGTCAGGTCAGGTCAGGTCAGGTCAGGTCAGGTCAGGTCAGGTCAGGTCAGGTCAGGTCAGGTCAGGTCAGGTCAGGTCAGGTCAGGTCAGGTCAGGTCAGGTCAGGTCAGGTCAGGTCAGGTCAGGTCAGGTCAGGTCAGGTCAGGTCAGGTCAGGTCAGGTCAGGTCAGGTCAGGTCAGGTCAGGTCAGGTCAGGTCAGGTCAGGTCAGGTCAGGTCAGGTCAGGTCAGGTCAGGTCAGGTCAGGTCAGGTCAGGTCAGGTCAGGTCAGGTCAGGTCAGGTCAGGTCAGGTCAGGTCAGGTCAGGTCAGGTCAGGTCAGGTCAGGTCAGGTCAGGTCAGGTCAGGTCAGGTCAGGTCAGGTCAGGTCAGGTCAGGTCAGGTCAGGTCAGGTCAGGTCAGGTCCTCGGGGGAGAAGCCAAACTCCTACCGGGCGCGTCCCCCACGTGGCGGATAGGGGAATGCCCTCACCGGCTTGCCGGCGGGTAGTGGTGAAATAAAATAGCCACCGCGGACCAAATAGAGCAACGGAGGAGACAACCTCCATGAATAAAAAACACTTATGACGACCTAGGCAAGAAACAGGTTGAAGAGATGGTTGTAGTTAGTCAGGTGGGCTGCTCTTGGTGAAAAGCTCCCTCACCACGACAAGGTGGCAGCCCATCGAGGGAGGACTAACGCTCGAAAAAGGCATGGACACGGACTCGACTTAGGCTCACGACCCGAAGGCGGGTGGTGGAGCGTAGCCACCCGGACACACACCGTAACCAAGGCCCACAGTCAACAACCGCCGTTGAGCGCGGCGGCGGTACGTCTGTGGGGACCTTTGGCCGGGGGGCTTGCCTTAATCGGCCGGCCCGCGAGGAGGCAACCTCTATAAAAGAACCGACAGCGAAGTCGTAAAAACCTGCAGGGCACCAGGCGCACCCTGCAGTATAAATGCCTTCCCCTCGGTACGGGACCACTGCCGAGGGGCGACTCCGATCGGTACCCAAGACGTGGGAACAAAATGGACAAACTAAAACAAACAAAAAATAAGGATGAGGGGAAAGAGGACGAGAGTTTCAGCTCTAGTACAAACGACAAAAAGGAGACAAGCAAGGACGAAGACCCTTTCAAAAGGAGGGAATCACTCTCGAGAACACCTCCCGAGAAAGAAGGGCAAAAAGTGTCCAGCTTGAGAACCAACTGGGAGCCATGGGGCCTTGGTAGACCAAGAGCAAATACGAACGGAAGTGATACAGAGAAGGGAGCGAAGAGGAAGGCGACCGAATCTCCGGAAAATAAGGAACATAAAATAGGTAGAGATGCAAATCTACTAAAGAGACGACATGCTGAAGCCGAAGAGAGGCTAAGCAAAGAATTGGAGGTGTTAGGTAACTTCATTCAAGAAAACAGGAACGTTCATGTACCTGTAAAGAAAAGTATCGAAATTATACAAAGAAGTTATAAAAAATTAATAGAAATCATTAGAGTAAAAGAGGAAGAAGAAGATGAAAAAGGAAAAGAGTGGCAAAAAAAAATAGACACCCTGAAGGGGACAGTAAAACATATAGAAGAAGAAAGTAAGATAACAAAGAAAAAGTTGGAAGAAAAAATAGCAGCTGTGCATGAAGAAAAAGAACGGCTAATGGAAAAACTAAGAAAAGCGGAGAAAATAGCAGAGAGAGGTGTTCAAAAAATGAACGTTACAAAGCAAGAAATATTAGAAGCGGACAATAGAGAAAAATTCGATAAAATCAAAAATAATGCATGGGAACAAAATGCTTTCGAAAACGTGGAGGTAGTAGTGGGAAACCCATTGAGCGAAACAAAGAGCGAGTGCATGCTAGTAATAGCAGAACCGGGAGACCCGGATATGAACCGAAGTATTCAAAAAATGTTCAGGGATAGGTATCCAGAAATGACAGAAATGAGAAATAACTTTGAAATAATAGAGAATGTGGTTAAAACAAGAAACATAGAGAACAAGGACGAAGTAAGAGAAACAACTCGGAAGATTATTAAAATAAAGACGATAGATACAAAGGATGACCTATGGGATCTATTAGAAAAAGTTCGATTAGAAAAAGTTCGAGAATACACGAAGGAAGAAAAAATAGAAAACATAGTGACACATAAGATAGCAGAAATAGAAGGAGAAGAACTGAGAAAGATGATGCAGTGTATATTCATGGAGACGCAAACAAAAATAAAAATGTACGTACCGAAAAGTCTTCAAGCAGAAACCGGAAAGAGACAGTTCAAAGCAACAAATTCGTACGCGATAGTGGTCGAAAAAAAAGGAGTCGACTACAATACCCTCTTAAAAGAAGTAAAAGCCACACTGGCGGAAAAGGAAGATAGAAAAGCTATAAGAACGGTGAGGAGTACGAGAGATGGTAAAATGCTGATTATAACAGATAAAGACCAGGAAAAGGAACAAAACATAAGAAAAACAATTATAGAAAATATTGAAGAGGCAAACGTGAGACAAATAACAAACATAAATAGAAACAAGAAAACACTGTTTATAAGAAACCTAGACGCAACAACTAATAAAGAAGAAGTTAAACAGGCAATCAGGAGAGAATTGGGAGATAGAGGAGAAGTAGAGATGAAAGTAGGCGAAGTGAGACCAACGAGAAATAACACACAAACAATCACGATAACGATAGATAAAGACAGCGCGGAAACCTTGATCAGGAAAGAATTTGTGATGATAGGAATTGTAAAAGGTAAAATCGAAGAACGTATGCAGATGACGCGATGTTATCGGTGCTGGGGTTACGGACATGCAGCGAGTGAATGTTTAGAAGAAATAGATAGAAGAAATACATGCTATAAATGTGGGAAAGAAGGGCATCAAGCCGGACAGTGTAACAACGAGGCAAAATGTCCACTTTGCGAAAAAGAAGGGCACACAGCGGGTAGTTCAGCATGTAAGATCTTCAGAATAGCATTAAAGGAAGCTAAGAGAAGTGCGGAGGCTCCGCAAAAACTAAACTGAAATGGCGCAAATAAACAAAATACCGCTCACCAAAATGGTGACACAACATAGGTTCCTACAAGTGAATCTAAACAGATCAGCCATGGCCATGGCACTTATGAGAAAGACCATAGAGGAAAAAAATATAGATCTGGTGCTAGCCCAAGAGCCAAATATAAAGGCACTGGGAACAAGTGATATATACTGTGATACTAAACAAGATGCTGTGATAATAGTCTGTGATATTTTCAAATCGAATGTGAGTGAATGTGGAAAAGGGCCAGGCTATGTGTGGGTCCGAATAGAAGATACTCTGTATTATTCGTGCTATTTTTCTCCCAACAAGAGCAATCAACAATTTTTGTGCTTTCTAGACAAGTTACAGAGAGATATAAAAGGAAAAAAAAATACAAACAAAATGATAATTTCGGGGGATCTAAATGCTAAATCTAAAACATGGGGAGCTAAATACACAGACAGTAGGGGGAAGATACTAGAAGAATTTATAGCCGAGGCAGGGCTTTGGATAATAAATGTTGGCAATAGACCAACATTCCAAACTGAAAGAGGATCGTCGGTCATTGATATTACACTAGCCACAGAAATGGTCGCGAAAGAAATCTCGAACTGGTATGTAGATACAGACAGCGAGAACTTAAGTAACCACAATAACATCTTCTATACAAGGAATAAACAGACAAAAAGAATCCAAGAACCGGAAAAAACTAATAGTTGGATACTAAATACAGCAGGGTTAGAAAAAATAAAAAAACAAATAGCCGAATACTGGGATTTTCCAATAAATGCTGACTTAAACGAGAAAGTGAAATATTTAAGAGAGACTATAAAAGAAGTGTGCAATAATTCCCTGAGTAAGACAAACAAAAGCAAAAGAAGGCCACCAGTCTACTGGTGGAATGCAGAAATTGCGGAGCTAAGAAGAACCACCATAAAAAAGAGACGAGAAATGACAAAAACAGGAAGGGACATAAATATTGAAGATAGGAGAAAGCAAGCAGAAGTAGCATATAAAAAAGCTAAATTGAATCTTAAAATAGCTATAAGAAAAGCAAAAAGCGATGCGTGGAAAAGTCTATTACTGGAGATCGACGAAGATAGATGGGGGAAAGGATACAAAATCATAACAAAGAAGTTTAGAAAGTGTATGCCAATCCCAGATGAAGAGACTGAAGAAGCACAAATTAAGAAATTATTTCCTTCAAAGCCACAGATAACGTGGGATGAACCCGAATACACAGAGCAGCAGCCAAATTTTACCGTAGAAGAACTTAAGGAGGCATTAAGCAAATGTAAAAATAAGAAAGCTCCCGGACCAGACGGTATAAAAATAGAAATAATAAAAGCGGTAGCCGAGGGAAATTACCACCTGCTATTGGATTGTATAAACAGCTTATGGCAAAAAGGGGCATTTCCGACGGAATGGAAAATAGCCAAACTAGTGCTGATAGAGAAACCCATGAAACCTGAAATGCAAAATAAGGAATTTAGACCAATATGTCTCTTAAATAACATTAGTAAATTGTATGAAAGACTAATAAAAACACGACTGGAAAACGAAATACGCGAAAACGGGGATCTGTCGGAACAGCAATACGGATTCAGATGCGGGAGGTCAACTTTAGACGCAATCAAATATGTGATGCAAAGAGCTGAAGAGACAAACAAAGTGGGATATAAAAACAGGGGATTTTGTCTCCTAGTTACGTTAGACATTAGCAATGCATTCAATTCAGCCAGATGGGAAATTATAGTAGAAGAACTGATCAACAAAAAAATAGGTAGTCATTTAATAAAGGTGATACAAAAATATCTGACAAACAGGAAAATAAGAACAAGTAGAGGACGAGTACAGGAAATAACATGCGGAGTCCCCCAAGGTTCAGTGCTAGGGCCAATATTGTGGAATGTATTGTATGACAGAATCTTAAAAATAAAATGTCCAAAAGGAACTAGTTTGGTCGCATTCGCAGACGATCTCGCGGTGGTGGTGTGTGCAAAAAGCGAAATAGAAATGCAAGAAAAAGCCAAAGACGCAATTCAATTAGTGAAAAATGAGCTGGACAAAATGGACTTAACATTAAATCTTGAAAAGACAGACGCAGTTCTACTGTCGGGGAGGAGAAAACTACCGGAATTAAAAATAAAGATATCGGAAAATTTTTACGTCAAAACACAAAAAAAAATAAAATACCTCGGACTAGTAATAGACAAAGACCTTAGAATGGCAGCTCATGTAGACCATGTAGTTAGCCATGCAGAGAAAAAAGCCGTTGCAATAATGAGGCTTATGCCAAATATCGGAGGCCCCGGAGACACCACTAGAAGGATATATGCGACGGTAGCCAAATCGGTAATTATGTACGCAGCCCCCTTATGGATGAAAGTGTGGAAAACAAAAATCTACAAAGAAAAACTGGAAAGGCTAAACCGACGTCTGGCCATAAGGGTAGCCAGGGCATACAGAACGGTTAGACACAGTGCAGTATTGGTAATAGCGGGTTTGCCACCACTAGAACTCCTGGCCATAGAAAAGGAAGACATAGAGAAAGGTAAAAGCAAGGAAATGAGCAGAAGAGACCTACTAACAAATTGGCAAGCGAGGTGGAACGAAGAAAGGTGTTGGACAAAAGAGTTGATAAACAACATTGAGCCTTGGATAAACAGAGGACATGGAGAGCTAAACTACAATCTGAGCATGGTGTTAACTGGACATGGAACCTTTAATACATATAGAAAAAGAATAAAAAAAGATGAAACGGGTCTGTGCTGGTTCTGTGAAGAGGACGTAAAGGATACCCCCGAACATACAGTATTTGAATGTAAAAGATTTAAGGAAAAAAGGCTAGAGCTAAACACGAAAATAAAGGATAGTATATCGAAAGAAAACATGACAAACATGATGATAAAGAGCGAGAAAAACTGGAACGACATAAACAAATATATAAATGACATAATGGACGTAAAAAGAGAGAAAGAAAGAAGTATAGAAAGGAAAAAATAGTGAGACCGAAGGCAGGCCAAAGAAATGTCCTAAGGACGGTACTGGCTGTCTTCAGAAGAATGGGGAGGGGTTTTAGGGCGGTAAAAATCCCCCACTCCCCCGCGAATATGACATCTTCTCGCGGGGAGCCTTTTGAAGGTTTCCCCTCCTCCCCCAAGAAAAAAAAAAAAAAAAAAAAAAAAAAAAAAAAGGTCAGGTCAGGTCAGGTCAGGTCAGGTCAGGTCAGGTCAGGTCAGGTCAGGTCAGGTCAGGTCAGGTCAGGTCAGGTCAGGTCAGGTCAGGTCAGGTCAGGTCAGGTCAGGTCAGGTCAGGTCAGGTCAGGTCAGGTCAGGTCAGGTCAGGTCAGGTCAGGTCAGGTCAGGTCAGGTCAGGTCAGGTCAGGTCAGGTCCCCAGGGGAGAAGCCAAACTCCTACTGGGCGCGTCCCCCGGGTGGCGGATAGGGGAAGCCCTCACCGGCTCTGCCGGCGGGTTGCGGCGAAATAAAATAGCCGTCGCGGACCAAATAGAGCAAGGAGGAGACAACCTCCATGAATAAAAAACACTTATGACGACCCACGCGAGAAACAGGTTAGAGAGATGGTTGCAGTTAGTCAGGTGGGCTGCTCTTGGTGGAAAGCTCCCTCACCACGACAAGGTGGCAGCCCATCGAGGGAGGACTAACGTCTGAACAAGGCATGGACACGGACTCGACATAGGTTCACGACACGAAGGCGGGCGGTGGAGCGTAGCCGTCCGGACACTTACCGTAACCGCGGCCCGCATTCAACAACCACCGTTGAGCGCGACGGTGGTACGTCTGCGGGGACCCGCGGCCGGGGGGCTTGCCTTAACCGGCCGGCCTGCGAGGAGACAACCTCTATAAAAGAACCGACAGCGAAGTCGTAAAAACCTGCGGGGCACCGGGCGCACCCTGCAGTATGAATGCCTTCCCCCTGGTATGGGCCCACTGCCAGGGGGTGACCTCTATCTGGACCCAACTCGTGGGAATCAGAATGACAGATAATAATTCAAATCAAACACCAAGAAAAACTGGGAAAATAGAAAGCGGGCTTGCACATAGTAGGCTAAATCTCTTAAGTAAATTACAGAGATGCAATTCGGTATCAGAGGAAAGGCAAAAGAAGAGGAAAGTGATGGACACGTCCCTGGAAGGAGAGAAGACGGATCCTTACAAAAAAAGAGAAAGCGTTGAAGCTTTTACATTAAGAGAGGCAATGGAGAGCATAGTGAATCTTTCGAAGGAACTGGAAAATAACATTAAGGAGACATATAATCCACCGAATCGACTTAAGGAGATAGCCGTGAAAATTAAAAGAAGCACAAATGTCTTTACAAGAGAGTCTATAGTGGCGTGGCTGGAAACACTAAAGTGGGAACCGATAGAGAAGGTAACATATGATGTGGACACCCAAATTAGTCCAACTTCGGCAAAGACACTTGAACTAAATGCAGACAATACAGGAGATAGTCAAAAAAGCGAAAGTACAGACAAGGAGGAAAAAGGAAAAGAAACTATCAGAGGGAGTAGTGAAGAAACAAATAAAAAAATAAAATTACTAGAGGCAAAGATTGCGGAAATGGCAGAAGAGAAAGAAGTTATAAGGAAGGAATTAGAGGAGGCAAAACAAAAAATAGAAACCCTGCAAAATCACGAAAACAGAACCGACTCAGTAAGTAGTGTAAAGGGCATAAACACCTACGAAGGCTGGAAATTAATAGAGAGGCACAGATGGGATGATAATATATACATCAGGTCAGAGATAAAAGTCGGTAATCCATTAGAGACCAAAGACAGTGTGGTGAAAGTAGTAATTGTGGAACCCGAGGACCTAGAAATGAATATAAGTATTCAAAAGATGTACCGGGACAGATTTCCAGAACTAATGAGCGTGGACGAAGACTTTGAGGTTCTCGAACAAATAACCAGGACGCGTAAGAAGGAGAGGGGAGAGTTAGCGCAAAGAAAAATTATTAAAGTGACCTATGACGGCACGGAACAAAATTTATGGGACCAGTTACAAAAAGTTAAAGATGAGACAGCAGCAAATGAATGGGTGGCGCTCCACCATGTTAAAAACATGACGGTACAGAATATGCGGAAAATGGTGGAATGCGTCTTCCAAGAGACGGAGACCAAGGTATGTATCTATACTACAAAACAAACGGTCGCTCCTGAGAAAATCAGGGAGAGGAAAACATACGGGCTGGTAGTAGAGCAAAAGGGGAAGGACTTTGTAAACACAATAGCTAATGTCAAAGCGGCAATAAACACAAATAGAGCGGGAGATAGCATTAAAAGCTTGAAGAGCACAAAAGACGGGAAACTATTGATTATAACCGAGAAAAATGATGAAGCGATAAGCGAAATTAGGCACCTAATAAATCAAATGCCTGAAAAAGCCAACATTAAAACGGTAGGGAAGATGTCGACGAAGGGAACAAGCTACCGTATAAGAGGAATGGATGCGACCACAGAAAAGGAAGAAGTGATCGAAAGTCTCGAGCGGACACTTGGCAAAAAGCATGGGGTTGGATTTAGAATCGGAGATCTGAGACCGAACACAGGGAATACGAAAGCTGTTACTGTTATGATAAACGACAAGGAGGACGAGAGCAAGATGGAACAGGGAATAATCAGGATAGGATTAGTTTCATGTCAGGTGGAACAAACAGTCGAGGTCAGGAGATGCTATAAATGCTGGACATATGACCATACGGAGAACATCTGCGAAGGACCGGACAGGAGAAACCTGTGTTACAGATGTGGAAAAGCAGGTCACTCGCTTAAGGAATGCCAGAATGAAGAAGAGTGTCCGATCTGTAACAAGACGGGACACAAGGCGGGTAGTGGGAAGTGTATGCTATTTAAACGGGCCCTGTCACGTGCTAGGGAAAGCATACGCAGTGAGAGGCAAGAGCAGAAGAGACAGCAAAGACAGGAGAGAGAACAAAGAACGGAGTCCATGGAAATAAACGCGTCGGGGGAGCGGGACAGCAAGTCTAACTAACACACACACACACACCAAAAAAAAAAAAAAAACAAAAAAAAAACAAAAAACAAAAAAGGCACAGTATGAATGATAGGGAGAGAAAGGAAACGATAGTGCTGCAGACGAATGTACAAAGAAAGGGAGTGGCGATGGATGTGATGTGGAAAACGGTGCAAGAAGAAGGAGTGAATGTGCTAGTAGTGTCTGAGCCAAATAAAAAGAGAGTGAAAGGGGTAGAGTGGATGACGGATGTGAGAGAAGATGTAGCGGTGAGAGTATGTGGACGGCATGAAAAGGGAGAGAGGTTTGGGAAGGGCGAAGGTTTTGTATGGATCAAGTTTAGTGACTGGGTATTGTATGGATGTTACATATCTCCCAATATTGATATTGGGAGATATTCAAAGTTCCTGGATGATCTGGGTGAAAGTGTGAATACATGGGAGGGGGAGGTGGTGGTCGCAGGGGACTTCAATGCGAAGTCACCCCTGTGGGGCTCCCCCATAGTGAATGACCCGAGAGGTAGATTGGTTGAGGATTGGATGGCTGAGAGGTGCATGATTTGTCACAACTGTGGAAATGCCCCCACTTTCCTGCGAGGTGATCAGAAGTCGCATATCGACCTGACCCTCAGCACGGAAGGGGTGGCGAGAAGAATGAAAGAGTGGAGAGTGCTAGAACAGGAGAATTTGAGCGATCACCAGGACATAGTATGGGTGCTGGGTATGACAGGAGAGTGTGAGAGAGGTGAGGACAGAATGAAGGAACGGGGATGGAGTGTGGCAGAAGAGAAAATGGAAAGACTGGCCGAGGTGATGAAGGAGAGAGTGAAGACAATTGATAAAAGTAAGGATCTGGTGTATGAGACGAAGAGAGTGCTAGAGGAAACGTGCGATAGGGTTTTAAAAAAAAAGGGATGCATGGGGAAAAGAAAAGGAGTGTATTGGTGGACGGAAGAGATTGCGGATAAAAGGAAGGAATGCTTGAGAAAGAGAAGGGAGTGGATGAGGTGCCAGAAAAAAAGAAGAGAAACGCAACTGTCGGCAGAAAAAGCAAATGAATACAAACAAAACAAAAAAGAATTGACAGTCTTGATCAAAAGATCAAAGGAAAAGGAGTGGAAGAGAGTGTGCGAGGAAATAGATAGGAATGTGTGGGGAGAAGGATACAAGATAGTAACTAAATGGATGGGAAGAGGAATGAGCGGTACTGCGTGTGGTGAGAATGTAATGGAGGAGGCCCGTAAGCTCTTTCCCGAGCACGGGCCTCTAGAGTGGACGGAGCTGGTGGTGGACGGACAGGTGCCAGCCTTCTCCCCCGAAGAGCTGCAGGAGGCGGCCGGGAGGTTGAGGAAGGGTAAGGCGCCGGGTCCGGACAAGATACCACCAGAGGTATGTAAGACATATGCCAAAGAATGTGAAAAAGAATGTCTGGAGGTCATGAATAGATGTCTGGAGAAAGGGGTTGTTCCCAAAGAATGGAAGGTGGCGAGATTGGTGCTGATAGAGAAAGAAAGAAAGGAAGGAGAGAACGCGAAATATAGGCCCATCTGTCTGCTGAACGGGATGGGCAAGCTGTACGAGGGAATGTTGGCCGCGAGACTGAGGAACGACGTTCGGAGGCTCGGTGGTCTGGCGGAGACGCAGTATGGATTCAGGGCGGGACGATCGACGATCGACGCCATGATGGATGCACGCGAGTACGCTAGAGGAGCAAACGTAGGTACGTGGGGTACTCGGCGGTTTTGTGTGATGGTGACTGTGGACGTCCGGAATGCCTTCAACACGGTATCGTGGGGGGGGATTCTGGAACGTCTGGTAAGTATGGGGGTGGAGCCGTACCTCGTGAACGTGGTGCGGTCCTACCTGAGCGATAGAGTGGTTCAAACGGAGATGGGCGAATTTGAAATGACTGCCGGGGTTCCGCAGGGGTCGGTCTTGGGGCCGCTCCTGTGGAACATATTTTATGACGAGGTTTTAAGAATGGAGGTACCCGATGGGGTAAAGCTCATCGGGTACGCGGATGATTTAGCTGTGATTGTGATAGGTAAGAATGAAGAGGACCTGAGAGAAAGGACCGAAGAAGCGCTGCGGCTCGTGGGTGCATGGATGGGGGACAACGGTCTCTCACTTGCACCCGAGAAGAGCGAAGCGGTGCTCTTGGTAGGGCGGAGAACGATACGTGGAATGAGTGTGTGTATGGAAGGTAGAGCGATAGAGACCCGGGAAGCGGTGAGGTACCTTGGGGTGGATTTTCAAAGAAACCTCAGGGTGGCCGAGCAGGTGAAACGGGTGGTACGAAAGGCCAAGATGGTTGTGGGTGCCCTGGGCCGACTACTACCCAATGTAGGAGGACCCAGGGCGAGCAAAAGGAGAGTGTTAGGCAGTGTCGTTCATGGGATTTTGTTGTATGGGGCGGAGGTGTGGATCGACGGATACCGCATACAGAAGTATCGAGAGATGCTTCTGGGTGTCCAGAGAAACATGCTTCTGCGGGTGTGTTGTGCGTACCGCACGGTGTCCGGGGAGGCACTGTGCGTGCTGGCTGGGGTCCCTCCGCTGGATTTGCTGGCGGAAGAGCGTCTCCAGGAATGGAAGAGGAGGAAGAACGAAAGGGTGAGGGAGTCGAACTCGGCTCCCTCAGTGGCATGCAAAGGTGAGGCGAGAAAGGATTTGATGCAAGCGTGGTGCGAAAGGTGGAGGCAGACGGAGAAGGCCGCCTGGACAAGGCGGCTAATCCCGAACCTCAATGAATGGGTTGACAGGGGGCACGGGGAGGTTAACCACTACACCTCCCAAGTGCTCACTGGTCACGGGAGTTTTGGGGCCTATCTGAAAAGGATAGGCAAGATTGAATGCTCAGCTTGCTGGTATTGTGAGGAAGGAGTGGAAGAAGATGTAGAGCATGCGATTTTTGATTGTCACAGATGGACGAGAGAGAGAGAAGAATGTGAAGTAGAATTGGGCATGAGGGTGAATGTTGGTAACATGGTTGAGAAGATGTTGGAGAGTGAAGAAGGATGGAAGGTAATAGAACGGATGTTAGTTACAGTAATGAAAGCGAAATGTGAGTATGAGAGAGAGAGAGAAAGGAGACAGGAAGTGAGAGATGATTGAATGAGAAGACGAAAGAGGAGCGGCAAAAAAAAAAAAAAAAGACAAACCGGAAAGAAATTACAAACAAAAAAAAAAAAACACACAAAAGCAAGATGATAGATTTAATAGTGACAATATAAAAAAAAAAAAAAAAAAAAAAAGGGGGAGAAAAGAAGAAGACAGGAAAGGATAAGAACATAAGAAGAAAAAGAAGTTACGACCAACCACCCCCCTGAAGTAATGCTAACGCGGTTCCGGGGGGGTTGGAGAACACCTGGTCGAGGAAGGGGTTTTAGCCGGTAAGAGTCCAGGCACTACCAGAGACGATCGAACCTAAGTCTCTGGTGCCCATGAGGGTTTCCCCTTCCATTGGAAAAAAAAAAAAAAAAAAAAAAAAAAAAAGGTCAGGTCAGGTCAGGTCAGGTCAGGTCAGGTCAGGTCAGGTCAGGTCAGGTCAGGTCAGGTCAGGTCAGGTCAGGTCAGGTCAGGTCAGGTCAGGTCAGGTCAGGTCAGGTCAGGTCAGGTCAGGTCAGGTCAGGTCAGGTCAGGTCAGGTCAGGTCAGGTCAGGTCAGGTCAGGTCAGGTCAGGTCAGGTCAGGTCAGGTCAGGTCAGGTCAGGTCAGGTCAGGTCAGGTCAGGTCAGGTCAGGTCAGGTCAGGTCAGGTCAGGTCAGGTCAGGTCAGGTCAGGTCAGGTCAGGTCAGGTCAGGTCAGGTCAGGTCAGGTCAGGTCAGGTCAGGTCAGGTCAGGTCAGGTCAGGTCAGGTCAGGTCAGGTCAGGTCAGGTCAGGTCAGGTCAGGTCAGGTCAGGTCAGGTCAGGTCAGGTCAGGTCAGGTCAGGTCAGGTCAGGTCAGGTCAGGTCAGGTCAGGTCAGGTCAGGTCAGGTCAGGTCAGGTCAGGTCAGGTCAGGTCAGGTCAGGTCAGGTCAGGTCAGGTCAGGTCAGGTCAGGTCAGGTCAGGTCAGGTCAGGTCAGGTCAGGTCAGGTCAGGTCAGGTCAGGTCAGGTCAGGTCAGGTCAGGTCAGGTCAGGTCAGGTCAGGTCAGGTCAGGTCAGGTCAGGTCAGGTCAGGTCAGGTCAGGTCAGGTCAGGTCAGGTCAGGTCAGGTCAGGTCAGGTCAGGTCCTCGGGGGAGAAGCCAAACTCCTACCGGGCGCGTCCCCCACGTGGCGGATAGGGGAATGCCCTCACCGGCTTGCCGGCGGGTAGTGGTGAAATAAAATAGCCACCGCGGACCAAATAGAGCAACGGAGGAGACAACCTCCATGAATAAAAAACACTTATGACGACCTAGGCAAGAGACAGGTTGAAGAGATGGTTGTAGTTAGTCAGGTGGGCTGCTCTTGGTGAAAAGCTCCCTCACCACGACAAGGTGCAGCCCATCGAGGGAGGACTAACGCTCGAAAAAGGCATGGACACGGACTCGACTTAGGCTCACGACCCGAAGGCGGGTGGTGGAGCGTAGCCACCCGGACACACACCGTAACCAAGGCCCACAGTCAACAACCGCCGTTGAGCGCGGCGGCGGTACGTCTGTGGGGACCTTTGGCCGGGGGGCTTGCCTTAATCGGCCGGCCCGCGAGGAGGCAACCTCTATAAAAGAACCGACAGCGAAGTCGTAAAAACCTGCAGGGCACCAGGCGCACCCTGCAGTATAAATGCCTTCCCCTCGGTATGGGACCACTGCCGAGGGGCGACTCCGATCGGTACCCAAGACGTGGGAACAAAATGGACAAACTAAAACAAACAAAAAATAAGGATGAGGGGAAAGAGGACGAGAGTTTCAGCTCTAGTACAAACGACAAAAAGGAGACAAGCAAGGACGAAGACCCTTTCAAAAGGAGGGAATCACTCTCGAGAACACCTCCCGAGAAAGAAGGGCAAAAAGTGTCCAGCTTGAGAACCAACTGGGAGCCATGGGGCCTTGGTAGACCAAGAGCAAATACGAACGGAAGTGATACAGAGAAGGGAGCGAAGAGGAAGGCGACCGAATCTCCGGAAAATAAGGAACATAAAATAGGTAGAGATGCAAATCTACTAAAGAGACGACATGCTGAAGCCGAAGAGAGGCTAAGCAAAGAATTGGAGGTGTTAGGTAACTTCATTCAAGAAAACAGGAACGTTCATGTACCTGTAAAGAAAAGTATCGAAATTATACAAAGAAGTTATAAAAAATTAATAGAAATCATTAGAGTAAAAGAGGAAGAAGAAGATGAAAAAGGAAAAGAGTGGCAAAAAAAAATAGACACCCTGAAGGGGACAGTAAAACATATAGAAGAAGAAAGTAAGATAACAAAGAAAAAGTTGGAAGAAAAAATAGCAGCTGTGCATGAAGAAAAAGAACGGCTAATGGAAAAACTAAGAAAAGCGGAGAAAATAGCAGAGAGAGGTGTTCAAAAAATGAACGTTACAAAGCAAGAAATATTAGAAGCGGACAATAGAGAAAAATTCGATAAAATCAAAAATAATGCATGGGAACAAAATGCTTTCGAAAACGTGGAGGTAGTAGTGGGAAACCCATTGAGCGAAACAAAGAGCGAGTGCATGGTAGTAATAGCAGAACCGGGAGACCCGGATATGAACCGAAGTATTCAAAAAATGTTCAGGGATAGGTATCCAGAAATGACAGAAATGAGAAATAACTTTGAAATAATAGAGAATGTGGTTAAAACAAGAAACATAGAGAACAAGGACGAAGTAAGAGAAACAACTCGGAAGATTATTAAAATAAAGACGATAGATACAAAGGATGACCTATGGGATCTATTAAAAAAAGTTCGAGAATACACGAAGGAAGAAAAAATAGAAAACATAGTGACACATAAGATAGCAGAAATAGAAGGAGAAGAACTGAGAAAGATGATGCAGTGTATATTCATGGAGACGCAAACAAAAATAAAAATGTACGTACCGAAAAGTCTTCAAGCAGAAACCGGAAAGAGACAGATCAAAGCAACAAATTCGTACGCGATAGTGGTCGAAAAAAAAGGAGTCGACTACAATACCCTCTTAAAAGAAGTCAAAGCCACACTGGCGGAAAAGGAAGATAGAAAAGCTATAAGAACGGTGAGGAGTACGAGAGATGGTAAAATGCTGATTATAACAGATAAAGACCAGGAAAAGGAACAAAACATAAGAAAAACAATTATAGAAAATATTGAAGAGGCAAACGTGAGACAAATAACAAACATAAATAGAAACAAGAAAACACTGTTTATAAGGAACCTAGACGCAACAACTAATAAAGAAGAAGTAAAACAGGCAATCAGGAGAGAATTGGGAGATAGAGGAGAAGTAGAGTTGAAAGTAGGCGAAGTGAGACCAACGAGAAATAACACACAAACAATCACGATAACGATAGATAAAGACAGCGCGGAAATCTTGATCAGGAAAGAATTTGTGATGATAGGAATTGTAAAAGGTAAAATCGAAGAACGTATGCAGATGACGCGATGTTATCGGTGCTGGGGTTACGGACATGCAGCGAGTGAATGTTTAGAAGAAATAGATAGAAGAAATACATGCTATAAATGTGGGAAAGAAGGGCATCAAGCCGGGCAGTGTAACAACGAGGCAAAATGTCCACTTTGCGAAAAAGAAGGGCACACAGCGGGTAGTTCAGCATGTAAGATCTTCAGAATAGCATTAAAGGAAGCTAAGAGAAGTGCGGAGGCTCCGCAAAAATTAAACTGAAATGGCGCAAATAAACAAAATACCGCTCACCAAAATGGTGACACAACAGAGGTTCCTACAAGTGAATCTAAACAGATCAGCCATGGCCATGGCACTTATGAGAAAGACCATAGAGGAAAAAAATATAGATCTGGTGTTAGCCCAAGAGCCAAATATAAAGGCACTGGGAACAAGTGATATATACTGTGATACTAAACAAGATGCTGTGATAATAGTCTGTGATATTTTCAAATCGAATGTGAGTGAATGTGGAAAAGGGCCAGGCTATGTGTGGGTCCGAATAGAAGATACTCTGTATTACTCGTGCTATTTTTCTCCCAACAAGAGCAATCAACAATTTTTGTGCTTTCTAGACAAGTTACAGAGAGATATAAAAGGAAAAAAAAATACAAACAAAATGATAATTTCGGGGGATCTAAATGCTAAATCTAAAACATGGGGAGCTAAATACACAGACAGTAGGGGGAAGATACTAGAAGAATTTATAGCCGAGGCAGGGCTTTGGATAATAAATGTTGGCAATAGACCAACATTCCAAACTGAAAGAGGATCGTCGGTCATTGATATTACACTAGCCACAGAAATGGTCGCGAAAGAAATCTCGAACTGGTATGTAGATACAGACAGCGAGAACTTAAGTAACCACAATAACATCTTCTATACAAGGAATAAACAGACAAAAAGAATCCAAGAACCGGAAAAAACTAATAGTTGGATACTAAATACAGCAGGGTTAGAAAAAATAAAAAAACAAATAGCCGAATACTGGGATTTTCCAATAAATGCTGACTTAAACGAGAAAGCGAAATATTTAACAGAGACTATAAAAGAAGTGTGCAATAATTCCCTGAGTAAGACAAACAAAAGCAAAAGAAGGCCACCAGTTTACTGGTGGAATGCAGAAATTGCGGAGCTAAGAAGAACCACCATAAAAAAGAGACGAGAAATGACAAAAATAGGAAGGGACATAAATAATGAAGATAGGAGAAAACAAGCAGAAGTGGCATATAAAAAAGCTAAATTGAATCTTAAAATAGCTATAAGAAAAGCAAAAAGCGATGCGTGGAAAAGTCTATTACTGGAGATCGACGAAGATAGATGGGGGAAAGGATACAAAATCATAACAAAGAAGTTTAGAAAGTGTACGCCAATCCCAGATGAAGAGACTGAAGAAGCACAAATTAAGAAATTATTTCCTTCAAAGCCACAGATAACGTGGGATGAACCCGAATACACAGAGCAGCAGCCAAATTTTACCGTAGAAGAACTTAAGGAGGCATTAAGCAAATGTAAAAATAAGAAAGCTCCCGGACCAGACGGTATAAAAATAGAAATAATAAAAGCGGTAGCCGAGGGAAATTACCACCTGCTATTGGATTGTATAAACAGCTTATGGCAAAAAGGGGCATTTCCGACGGAATGGAAAATAGCCAAACTAGTGCTGATAGAGAAACCCATGAAACCTGAAATGCAAAATAAGGAATTTAGACCGATATGTCTCTTAAATAACATTAGTAAATTGTATGAAAGACTAATAAAAACACGACTGGAAAACGAAATACGCGAAAACGGGGATCTGTCGGAACAGCAATACGGATTCAGATGCGGGAGGTCAACTTTAGACGCAATCAAATATGTGATGCAAAGAGCTGAAGAGACAAACAAAGTGGGATATAAAAACAGGGGATTTTGTCTCCTAGTTACGTTAGACATTAGCAATGCATTCAATTCAGCCAGATGGGAAATTATAGTAGAAGAACTGATCAACAAAAAAATAGGTAGTCATTTAATAAAGGTGATACAAAAATATCTGACAAACAGGAAAATAAGAACAAGTAGAGGACGAGTACAGGAAATAACATGCGGAGTCCCCCAAGGTTCAGTGCTAGGGCCAATATTGTGGAATGTATTGTATGACAGAATCTTAAAAATAAAATGTCCAAAAGGAACTAGTTTGGTCGCATTCGCAGACGATCTCGCGGTGGTGGTGTGCGCAAAAAGCGAAATAGAAATGCAAGAAAAAGCCAAAGACGCAATTCAATTAGTGAAAAATGAGCTGGACAAAATGGACTTAACATTAAACCTTGAAAAGACAGACGCAGTTCTACTGTCGGGGAGGAGAAAACTACCGGAATTAAAAATAAAGATATCGGAAAATTTTTACGTCAAAACACAAAAAAAAATAAAATACCTCGGACTAGTAATAGACAAAGACCTTAGAATGGCAGCTCACGTAGACCATGTAGTTAGCCATGCAGAGAAAAAAGCCGTTGCAATAATGAGGCTTATGCCAAATATCGGAGGCCCCGGAGACACCACTAGAAGGATATATGCGACGGTAGCCAAATCGGTAATTATGTACGCAGCCCCCTTATGGATGAAAGTGTGGAAAACAAAAATCTACAAAGAAAAACTGGAAAGGCTAAACCGACGTTTGGCCATAAGGGTAGCCAGGGCATACAGAACGGTTAGACACAGTGCAGTATTGGTAATAGCGGGTTTGCCACCACTAGAACTCCTGGCCATAGAAAAGGAAGACATAGAAAAAGGTAAAAGCAAGGATATGAGCAGAAGAGACCTACTAACAAATTGGCAAGCGAGGTGGAACGAAGAAAGGTGTTGGACAAAAGAGTTGATAAACAACATTGAGCCTTGGATAAACAGAGGACATGGAGAGCTAAACTACAACCTGAGCATGGTGTTAACTGGACATGGAACCTTTAATACATATAGAAAAAGAATAAAAAAAGATGAAACGGGTCTGTGCTGGTTCTGTGAAGAGGACGTAAAGGATACCCCCGAACATACAGTATTTGAATGTAAAAGATTTAAGGAAAAAAGGCTAGAGCTAAACACGAAAATAAAGGATAGTATATCGAAAGAAAACATGACAAACATGATGATAAAGAGCGAGAAAAACTGGAACGACATAAACAAATATATAAATGACATAATGGACGTAAAAAGAGAGAAAGAAAGAAGAATAGAAAGGAAAAAATAGTGAGACCGAAGGCAGGCCAAAGAAATGTCCTAAGGACGGTACTGGCTGTCTTCAGAAGAATGGGGAGGGGTTTTAGGGCGGTAAAAATCCCCCACTCCCCCGCGAATATGACATCTTCTCGCGGGGAGCCTTTTGAAGGTTTCCCCTCCTCCCCCAAGAAAAAAAAAAAAAAAAAAAAAAAAAAGGTCAGGTCAGGTCAGGTCAGGTCAGGTCAGGTCAGGTCAGGTCAGGTCAGGTCAGGTCAGGTCAGGTCAGGTCAGGTCAGGTCAGGTCAGGTCAGGTCAGGTCAGGTCAGGTCAGGTCAGGTCAGGTCAGGTCAGGTCAGGTCAGGTCAGGTCAGGTCAGGTCAGGTCAGGTCAGGTCAGGTCAGGTCAGGTCAGGTCAGGTCAGGTCAGGTCAGGTCAGGTCAGGTCAGGTCAGGTCAGGTCAGGTCAGGTCAGGTCAGGTCAGGTCAGGTCAGGTCAGGTCAGGTCAGGTCAGGTCAGGTCAGGTCAGGTCAGGTCAGGTCAGGTCAGGTCAGGTCAGGTCAGGTCAGGTCAGGTCAGGTCAGGTCAGGTCAGGTCAGGTCAGGTCAGGTCAGGTCAGGTCAGGTCAGGTCAGGTCAGGTCAGGTCAGGTCAGGTCAGGTCAGGTCAGGTCAGGTCAGGTCAGGTCAGGTCAGGTCAGGTCAGGTCAGGTCAGGTCAGGTCAGGTCAGGTCAGGTCAGGTCAGGTCAGGTCAGGTCAGGTCAGGTCAGGTCAGGTCAGGTCAGGTCAGGTCAGGTCAGGTCAGGTCAGGTCAGGTCAGGTCAGGTCAGGTCAGGTCAGGTCAGGTCAGGTCAGGTCAGGTCAGGTCAGGTCAGGTCAGGTCAGGTCAGGTCAGGTCAGGTCAGGTCAGGTCAGGTCAGGTCAGGTCAGGTCAGGTCAGGTCAGGTCAGGTCAGGTCAGGTCAGGTCAGGTCAGGTCAGGTCAGGTCAGGTCAGGTCAGGTCAGGTCAGGTCAGGTCAGGTCAGGTCAGGTCAGGTCAGGTCAGGTCAGGTCAGGTCAGGTCAGGTCAGGTCAGGTCAGGTCAGGTCAGGTCAGGTCAGGTCAGGTCAGGTCAGGTCAGGTCAGGTCAGGTCAGGTCAGGTCAGGTCAGGTCAGGTCAGGTCAGGTCAGGTCAGGTCAGGTCAGGTCAGGTCAGGTCAGGTCAGGTCAGGTCAGGTCAGGTCAGGTCAGGTCAGGTCAGGTCAGGTCAGGTCAGGTCAGGTCAGGTCAGGTCAGGTCAGGTCAGGTCAGGTCAGGTCAGGTCAGGTCAGGTCAGGTCAGGTCAGGTCAGGTCAGGTCAGGTCAGGTCAGGTCAGGTCAGGTCAGGTCAGGTCAGGTCAGGTCAGGTCAGGTCAGGTCAGGTCAGGTCAGGTCAGGTCAGGTCAGGTCAGGTCAGGTCAGGTCAGGTCAGGTCAGGTCAGGTCAGGTCAGGTCAGGTCAGGTCAGGTCAGGTCAGGTCAGGTCAGGTCAGGTCAGGTCAGGTCAGGTCAGGTCAGGTCAGGTCAGGTCAGGTCAGGTCAGGTCAGGTCAGGTCAGGTCAGGTCAGGTCAGGTCAGGTCAGGTCAGGTCAGGTCAGGTCAGGTCAGGTCAGGTCAGGTCAGGTCAGGTCAGGTCAGGTCAGGTCAGGTCAGGTCAGGTCAGGTCAGGTCAGGTCAGGTCAGGTCAGGTCAGGTCAGGTCAGGTCAGGTCAGGTCAGGTCAGGTCAGGTCAGGTCAGGTCAGGTCAGGTCAGGTCAGGTCAGGTCAGGTCAGGTCAGGTCAGGTCAGGTCAGGTCAGGTCAGGTCAGGTCAGGTCAGGTCAGGTCAGGTCAGGTCAGGTCAGGTCAGGTCAGGTCAGGTCAGGTCAGGTCAGGTCAGGTCAGGTCAGGTCAGGTCAGGTCAGGTCAGGTCAGGTCAGGTCAGGTCAGGTCAGGTCAGGTCAGGTCAGGTCAGGTCAGGTCAGGTCAGGTCAGGTCAGGTCAGGTCAGGTCAGGTCAGGTCAGGTCAGGTCAGGTCAGGTCAGGTCAGGTCAGGTCAGGTCAGGTCAGGTCAGGTCAGGTCAGGTCAGGTCAGGTCAGGTCAGGTCAGGTCAGGTCAGGTCAGGTCAGGTCAGGTCAGGTCAGGTCAGGTCAGGTCAGGTCAGGTCAGGTCAGGTCAGGTCAGGTCAGGTCAGGTCAGGTCAGGTCAGGTCAGGTCAGGTCAGGTCAGGTCAGGTCAGGTCAGGTCAGGTCAGGTCAGGTCAGGTCAGGTCAGGTCAGGTCAGGTCAGGTCAGGTCAGGTCAGGTCAGGTCAGGTCAGGTCAGGTCAGGTCAGGTCAGGTCAGGTCAGGTCAGGTCAGGTCAGGTCAGGTCAGGTCAGGTCAGGTCAGGTCAGGTCAGGTCAGGTCAGGTCAGGTCAGGTCAGGTCAGGTCAGGTCAGGTCAGGTCAGGTCAGGTCAGGTCAGGTCAGGTCAGGTCAGGTCAGGTCAGGTCAGGTCAGGTCAGGTCAGGTCAGGTCAGGTCAGGTCAGGTCAGGTCAGGTCAGGTCAGGTCAGGTCAGGTCAGGTCAGGTCAGGTCAGGTCAGGTCAGGTCAGGTCAGGTCAGGTCAGGTCAGGTCAGGTCAGGTCAGGTCAGGTCAGGTCAGGTCAGGTCAGGTCAGGTCAGGTCAGGTCAGGTCAGGTCAGGTCAGGTCAGGTCAGGTCAGGTCAGGTCAGGTCAGGTCAGGTCAGGTCAGGTCAGGTCAGGTCAGGTCAGGTCAGGTCAGGTCAGGTCAGGTCAGGTCAGGTCAGGTCAGGTCAGGTCAGGTCAGGTCAGGTCAGGTCAGGTCAGGTCAGGTCAGGTCAGGTCAGGTCAGGTCAGGTCAGGTCAGGTCAGGTCAGGTCAGGTCAGGTCAGGTCAGGTCAGGTCAGGTCAGGTCAGGTCAGGTCAGGTCAGGTCAGGTCAGGTCAGGTCAGGTCAGGTCAGGTCAGGTCAGGTCAGGTCAGGTCAGGTCAGGTCAGGTCAGGTCAGGTCAGGTCAGGTCAGGTCAGGTCAGGTCAGGTCAGGTCAGGTCAGGTCAGGTCAGGTCAGGTCAGGTCAGGTCAGGTCAGGTCAGGTCAGGTCAGGTCAGGTCAGGTCAGGTCAGGTCAGGTCAGGTCAGGTCAGGTCAGGTCAGGTCAGGTCAGGTCAGGTCAGGTCAGGTCAGGTCAGGTCAGGTCAGGTCAGGTCAGGTCAGGTCAGGTCAGGTCAGGTCAGGTCAGGTCAGGTCAGGTCAGGTCAGGTCAGGTCAGGTCAGGTCAGGTCAGGTCAGGTCAGGTCAGGTCAGGTCAGGTCAGGTCAGGTCAGGTCAGGTCAGGTCAGGTCAGGTCAGGTCAGGTCAGGTCAGGTCAGGTCAGGTCAGGTCAGGTCAGGTCAGGTCAGGTCAGGTCAGGTCAGGTCAGGTCAGGTCAGGTCAGGTCAGGTCAGGTCAGGTCAGGTCAGGTCAGGTCAGGTCAGGTCAGGTCAGGTCAGGTCAGGTCAGGTCAGGTCAGGTCAGGTCAGGTCAGGTCAGGTCAGGTCAGGTCAGGTCAGGTCAGGTCAGGTCAGGTCAGGTCAGGTCAGGTCAGGTCAGGTCAGGTCAGGTCAGGTCAGGTCAGGTCAGGTCAGGTCAGGTCAGGTCAGGTCAGGTCAGGTCAGGTCAGGTCAGGTCAGGTCAGGTCAGGTCAGGTCAGGTCAGGTCAGGTCAGGTCAGGTCAGGTCAGGTCAGGTCAGGTCAGGTCAGGTCAGGTCAGGTCAGGTCAGGTCAGGTCAGGTCAGGTCAGGTCAGGTCAGGTCAGGTCAGGTCAGGTCAGGTCAGGTCAGGTCAGGTCAGGTCAGGTCAGGTCAGGTCAGGTCAGGTCAGGTCAGGTCAGGTCAGGTCAGGTCAGGTCAGGTCAGGTCAGGTCAGGTCAGGTCAGGTCAGGTCAGGTCAGGTCAGGTCAGGTCAGGTCAGGTCAGGTCAGGTCAGGTCAGGTCAGGTCAGGTCAGGTCAGGTCAGGTCAGGTCAGGTCAGGTCAGGTCAGGTCAGGTCAGGTCAGGTCAGGTCAGGTCAGGTCAGGTCAGGTCAGGTCAGGTCAGGTCAGGTCAGGTCAGGTCAGGTCAGGTCAGGTCAGGTCAGGTCAGGTCAGGTCAGGTCAGGTCAGGTCAGGTCAGGTCAGGTCAGGTCAGGTCAGGTCAGGTCAGGTCAGGTCAGGTCAGGTCAGGTCAGGTCAGGTCAGGTCAGGTCAGGTCAGGTCAGGTCAGGTCAGGTCAGGTCAGGTCAGGTCAGGTCAGGTCAGGTCAGGTCAGGTCAGGTCAGGTCAGGTCAGGTCAGGTCAGGTCAGGTCAGGTCAGGTCAGGTCAGGTCAGGTCAGGTCAGGTCAGGTCAGGTCAGGTCAGGTCAGGTCAGGTCAGGTCAGGTCAGGTCAGGTCAGGTCAGGTCAGGTCAGGTCAGGTCAGGTCAGGTCAGGTCAGGTCAGGTCAGGTCAGGTCAGGTCAGGTCAGGTCAGGTCAGGTCAGGTCAGGTCAGGTCAGGTCAGGTCAGGTCAGGTCAGGTCAGGTCAGGTCAGGTCAGGTCAGGTCAGGTCAGGTCAGGTCAGGTCAGGTCAGGTCAGGTCAGGTCAGGTCAGGTCAGGTCAGGTCAGGTCAGGTCAGGTCAGGTCAGGTCAGGTCAGGTCAGGTCAGGTCAGGTCAGGTCAGGTCAGGTCAGGTCAGGTCAGGTCAGGTCAGGTCAGGTCAGGTCAGGTCAGGTCAGGTCAGGTCAGGTCAGGTCAGGTCAGGTCAGGTCAGGTCAGGTCAGGTCAGGTCAGGTCAGGTCAGGTCAGGTCAGGTCAGGTCAGGTCAGGTCAGGTCAGGTCAGGTCAGGTCAGGTCAGGTCAGGTCAGGTCAGGTCAGGTCAGGTCAGGTCAGGTCAGGTCAGGTCAGGTCAGGTCAGGTCAGGTCAGGTCAGGTCAGGTCAGGTCAGGTCAGGTCAGGTCAGGTCAGGTCAGGTCAGGTCAGGTCAGGTCAGGTCAGGTCAGGTCAGGTCAGGTCAGGTCAGGTCAGGTCAGGTCAGGTCAGGTCAGGTCAGGTCAGGTCAGGTCAGGTCAGGTCAGGTCAGGTCAGGTCAGGTCAGGTCAGGTCAGGTCAGGTCAGGTCAGGTCAGGTCAGGTCAGGTCAGGTCAGGTCAGGTCAGGTCAGGTCAGGTCAGGTCAGGTCAGGTCAGGTCAGGTCAGGTCAGGTCAGGTCAGGTCAGGTCAGGTCAGGTCAGGTCAGGTCAGGTCAGGTCAGGTCAGGTCAGGTCAGGTCAGGTCAGGTCAGGTCAGGTCAGGTCAGGTCAGGTCAGGTCAGGTCAGGTCAGGTCAGGTCAGGTCAGGTCAGGTCAGGTCAGGTCAGGTCAGGTCAGGTCAGGTCAGGTCAGGTCAGGTCAGGTCAGGTCAGGTCAGGTCAGGTCAGGTCAGGTCAGGTCAGGTCAGGTCAGGTCAGGTCAGGTCAGGTCAGGTCAGGTCAGGTCAGGTCAGGTCAGGTCAGGTCAGGTCAGGTCAGGTCAGGTCAGGTCAGGTCAGGTCAGGTCAGGTCAGGTCAGGTCAGGTCAGGTCAGGTCAGGTCAGGTCAGGTCAGGTCAGGTCAGGTCAGGTCAGGTCAGGTCAGGTCAGGTCAGGTCAGGTCAGGTCAGGTCAGGTCAGGTCAGGTCAGGTCAGGTCAGGTCAGGTCAGGTCAGGTCAGGTCAGGTCAGGTCAGGTCAGGTCAGGTCAGGTCAGGTCAGGTCAGGTCAGGTCAGGTCAGGTCAGGTCAGGTCAGGTCAGGTCAGGTCAGGTCAGGTCAGGTCAGGTCAGGTCAGGTCAGGTCAGGTCAGGTCAGGTCAGGTCAGGTCAGGTCAGGTCAGGTCAGGTCAGGTCAGGTCAGGTCAGGTCAGGTCAGGTCAGGTCAGGTCAGGTCAGGTCAGGTCAGGTCAGGTC
>NW_026973057.1:0-42556 GCF_036711695.1 Zophobas morio | reverse complement strand
AATTTTAGCTAGAAACTGTATTTTTGTCGATTTTTATTGAATTTGAACTATATTTCAACGTTTTTTGATGGTTCTGAGCCACCAAACACACTTAAAGCATGCAGAATCGACTCAGAATAGGAAAAGGAGACGTTTAGGTCAATTTTATGCATTCTGGCGTTCGTAGATACAAGAAAACTGTTAAAATTCTTCAGAAACGTCACTTTTGAAGTGTTTTCTTGTACTTTTAAGCCAATCAGATACCCTGCGGGCTCGGAAAGTGCAACGAAACCATCAAATTTTAGCTAGAAACTGTATTTTTGTCGATTTTTATTGAATTTGAACTATATTTCAACGTTTTTTGATGGTTCTGAGCCACCAAACACACTTAAAGCATGCAGAATCGACTCAGAATAGGAAAAGGAGACGTTTAGGTCAATTTTATGCATTCTGGCGTTCGTAGATACAAGAAAACTGTTAAAATTCTTCAGAAACGTCACTTTTGAAGTGTTTTCTTGTACTTTTAAGCCAATCAGATACCCTACGGGCTCGGAAAGTGCAACGAAACCATCAAATTTTAGCTAGAAACTGTATTTTTGTCGATTTTTATTGAATTTGAACTATATTTCAACGTTTTTTGATGGTTCTGAGCCACCAAACACACTTAAAGCATGCAGAATCGACTCAGAATAGGAAAAGGAGACGTTTAGGTCAATTTTATGCATTCTGGCGTTCGTAGATACAAGAAAACTGTTAAAATTCTTCAGAAACGTCACTTTTGAAGTGTTTTCTTGTACTTTTAAGCCAATCAGATACCCTACGGGCTCGGAAAGTGCAACGAAACCATCAAATTTTAGCTAGAAACTGTATTTTTGTCGATTTTTATTGAATTTGAACTATATTTCAACGTTTTTTGATGGTTCTGAGCCACCAAACACACTTAAAGCATGCAGAATCAACTCAGAATAGGAAAAGGAGACGTTTAGGTCAATTTTATGCATTCTGGCGTTCGTAGATACAAGAAAACTGTTAAAATTCTCCAGAAACGTCACTTTTGAAGTGTTTTCTTGTACTTTTAAGCCAATCAGATACCCTACGGGCTCGGAAAGTGCAACGAAACCATCAAATTTTAGCTAGAAACTGTATTTTTGTCGATTTTTATTGAATTTGAACTATATTTCAACGTTTTTTGATGGTTCTGAGCCACCAAACACACTTAAAGCATGCAGAATCGACTCAGAATAGGAAAAGGAGACGTTTAGGTCAATTTTATGCATTCTGGCGTTCGTAGATACAAGCAAACTGTTAAAATTCTTCAGAAACGTCACTTTTGAAGTGTTTTCTTGTACTTTTAAGCCAATCAGATACCCTACGGGCTCGGAAAGTGCAACGAAACCATCAAATTTTAGCTAGAAACTGTATTTTTGTCGATTTTTATTGAATTTGAACTATATTTCAACGTTTTTTGATGGTTCTGAGCCACCAAACAAACTTAAAGCATGCAGAATCGACTCAGAATAGGAAAAGGAGACGTTTAGGTCAATTTTAAGCATTCTGGCGTTCGTAGATACAAGAAAACTGTTAAAATTCTTCAGAAACGTCACTTTTGAAGTGTTTTCTTGTACTTTTAAGCCAATCAGATACCCTACGGGCTCGGAAAGTGCAACGAAACCATCAAATTTTAGCTAGAAACTGTATTTTTGTCGATTTTTATTGAATTTGAACTATATTTCAACGTTTTTTGATGGTTCTGAGCCACCAAACACACTTAAAGCATGCAGAATCGACTCAGAATAGGAAAAGGAGACGTTTAGGTCAATTTTATGCATTCTGGCGTTCGTAGATACAAGAAAACTGTTAAAATTCTTCAGAAACGTCACTTTTGAAGTGTTTTCTTGTACTTTTAAGCCAATCAGATACCCTACGGGCTCGGAAAGTGCAACGAAACCATCAAATTTTAGCTAGAAACTGTATTTTTGTCGATTTTTATTGAATTTGAACTATATTTCAACGTTTTTTGATGGTTCTGAGCCACCAAACACACTTAAAGCATGCAGAATCGACTCAGAATAGGAAAAGGAGATGTTTAGGTCAATTTTATGCATTCTGGCGTTCGTAGATACAAGAAAACTGTTAAAATTCTTCAGAAACGTCACTTTTGAAGTGTTTTCTTGTACTTTTAAGCCAATCAGATACCCTACGGGCTCGGAAAGTGCAACGAAACCATCAAATTTTAGCTAGAAACTGTATTTTTGTCGATTTTTATTGAATTTGAACTATATTTCAACGTTTTTTGATGGTTCTGAGCCACCAAACACACTTAAAGCATGCAGAATCGACTCAGAATAGGAAAAGGAGACGTTTAGGTCAATTTTATGCATTCTGGCGTTCGTAGATACAAGAAAACTGTTAAAATTCTTCAGAAACGTCACTTTTGAAGTGTTTTCTTGTACTTTTAAGCCAATCAGATACCCTACGGGCTCGGAAAGTGCAACGAAACCATCAAATTTTAGCTAGAAACTGTATTTTTGTCGATTTTTATTGAATTTGAACTATATTTCAATGTTTTTTGATGGTTCTGAGCCACCAAACACACTTAAAGCATGCAGAATCGACTCAGAATAGGAAAAGGAGACGTTTAGGTCAATTTTATGCATTCTGGCGTTCGTAGATACAAGAAAACTGTTAAAATTCTTCAGAAACGTCACTTTTGAAGTGTTTTCTTGTACTTTTAAGCCAATCAGATACCCTACGGGCTCGGAAAGTGCAACGAAACCATCAAATTTTAGCTAGAAACTGTATTTTTGTCGATTTTTATTGAATTTGAACTATATTTCAATGTTTTTTGATGGTTCTGAGCCACCAAACACACTTAAAGCATGCAGAATCGACTCAGAATAGGAAAAGGAGACGTTTAGGTCAATTTTATGCATTCTGGCGTTCGTAGATACAAGAAAACTGTTAAAATTCTTCAGAAACGTCACTTTTGAAATGTTTTCTTGTACTTTTAAGCCAATCAGATACCCAACGGGCTCGGAAAGTGCAACGAAACCATCAAATTTTAGCTAGAAACTGTATTTTTGTCGATTTTTATTGAATTTGAACTATATTTCAACGTTTTTTGATGGTTCTGAGCCACCAAACACACTTAAAGCATGCAGAATCGACTCAGAATAGGAAAAGGAGACGTTTAGGTCAATTTTATGCATTCTGGCGTTCGTAGATACAAGAAAACTGTTAAAATTCTTCAGAAACGTCACTTTTGAAGTGTTTTCTTGTACTTTTAAGCCAATCAGATACCCTACGGGCTCGGAAAGTGCAACGAAACCATCAAATTTTAGCTAGAAACTGTATTTTTGTCGATTTTTATTGAATTTGAACTATATTTCAACGTTTTTTGATGGTTCTGAGCCACCAAACACACTTAAAGCATGCAGAATCGACTCAGAATAGGAAAAGGAGACGTTTAGGTCAATTTTATGCATTCTGGCGTTCGTAGATACAAGAAAACTGTTAAAATTCTTCAGAAACGTCACTTTTGAAGTGTTTTCTTGTACTTTTAAGCCAATCAGATACCCTACGGGCTCGGAAAGTGCAACGAAACCATCAAATTTTAGCTAGAAACTGTATTTTTGTCGATTTTTATTGAATTTGAACTATATTTCAACGTTTTTTGATGGTTCTGAGCCACCAAACACACTTAAAGCATGCAGAATCGACTCAGAATAGGAAAAGGAGACGTTTAGGTCAATTTTATGCATTCTGGCGTTCGTAGATACAAGAAAACTGTTAAAATTCTTCAGAAACGTCACTTTTGAAGTGTTTTCTTGTACTTTTAAGCCAATCAGATACCCTACGGGCTCGGAAAGTGCAACGAAACCATCAAATTTTAGCTAGAAACTGTATTTTTGTCGATTTTTATTGAATTTGAACTATATTTCAATGTTTTTTGATGGTTCTGAGCCACCAAACACACTTAAAGCATGCAGAATCGACTCAGAATAGGAAAAGGAGACGTTTAGGTCAATTTTATGCATTCTGGCGTTCGTAGATACAAGAAAACTGTTAAAATTCTTCAGAAACGTCACTTTTGAAGTGTTTTCTTGTACTTTTAAGCCAATCAGATACCCTACGGGCTCGGAAAGTGCAACGAAACCATCAAATTTTAGCTAGAAACTGTATTTTTGTCGATTTTTATTGAATTTGAACTATATTTCAATGTTTTTTGATGGTTCTGAGCCACCAAACACACTTAAAGCATGCAGAATCGACTCAGAATAGGAAAAGGAGACGTTTAGGTCAATTTTATGCATTCTGGCGTTCGTAGATACAAGAAAACTGTTAAAATTCTTCAGAAACGTCACTTTTGAAATGTTTTCTTGTACTTTTAAGCCAATCAGATACCCAACGGGCTCGGAAAGTGCAACGAAACCATCAAATTTTAGCTAGAAACTGTATTTTTGTCGATTTTTATTGAATTTGAACTATATTTCAACGTTTTTTGATGGTTCTGAGCCACCAAACACACTTAAAGCATGCAGAATCGACTCAGAATAGGAAAAGGAGACGTTTAGGTCAATTTTATGCATTCTGGCGTTCGTAGATACAAGAAAACTGTTAAAATTCTTCAGAAACGTCACTTTTGAAGTGTTTTCTTGTACTTTTAAGCCAATCAGATACCCTACGGGCTCGGAAAGTGCAACGAAACCATCAAATTTTAGCTAGAAACTGTATTTTTGTCGATTTTTATTGAATTTGAACTATATTTCAACGTTTTTTGATGGTTCTGAGCCACCAAACACACTTAAAGCATGCAGAATCGACTCAGAATAGGAAAAGGAGACGTTTAGGTCAATTTTATGCATTCTGGCGTTCGTAGATACAAGAAAACTGTTAAAATTCTTCAGAAACGTCACTTTTGAAGTGTTTTCTTGTACTTTTAAGCCAATCAGATACCCTACGGGCTCGGAAAGTGCAACGAAACCATCAAATTTTAGCTAGAAACTGTATTTTTGTCGATTTTTATTGAATTTGAACTATATTTCAACGTTTTTTGATGGTTCTGAGCCACCAAACACACTTAAAGCATGCAGAATCGACTCAGAATAGGAAAAGGAGACGTTTAGGTCAATTTTATGCATTCTGGCGTTCGTAGATACAAGAAAACTGTTAAAATTCTTCAGAAACGTCACTTTTGAAGTGTTTTCTTGTACTTTTAAGCCAATCAGATACCCTACGGGCTCGGAAAGTGCAACGAAACCATCAAATTTTAGCTAGAAACTGTATTTTTGTCGATTTTTATTGAATTTGAACTATATTTCAACGTTTTTTGATGGTTCTGAGCCACCAAACACACTTAAAGCATGCAGAATCGACTCAGAATAGGAAAAGGAGACGTTTAGGTCAATTTTATGCATTCTGGCGTTCGTAGATACAAGAAAACTGTTAAAATTCTTCAGAAACGTCACTTTTGAAGTGTTTTCTTGTACTTTTAAGCCAATCAGATACCCTACGGGCTCGGAAAGTGCAACGAAACCATCAAATTTTAGCTAGAAACTGTATTTTTGTCGATTTTTATTGAATTTGAACTATATTTCAACGTTTTTTGATGGTTCTGAGCCACCAAACACACTTAAAGCATGCAGAATCGACTCAGAATAGGAAAAGGAGACGTTTAGGTCAATTTTATGCATTCTGGCGTTCGTAGATACAAGAAAACTGTTAAAATTCTTCAGAAACGTCACTTTTGAAGTGTTTTCTTGTACTTTTAAGCCAATCAGATACCCTACGGGCTCGGAAAGTGCAACGAAACCATCAAATTTTAGCTAGAAACTGTATTTTTGTCGATTTTTATTGAATTTGAACTATATTTCAACGTTTTTTGATGGTTCTGAGCCACCAAACACACTTAAAGCATGCAGAATCGACTCAGAATAGGAAAAGGAGACGTTTAGGTCAATTTTATGCATTCTGGCGTTCGTAGATACAAGAAAACTGTTAAAATTCTTCAGAAACGTCACTTTTGAAGTGTTTTCTTGTACTTTTAAGCCAATCAGATACCCTACGGGCTCGGAAAGTGCAACGAAACCATCAAATTTTAGCTAGAAACTGTATTTTTGTCGATTTTTATTGAATTTGAACTATATTTCAACGTTTTTTGATGGTTCTGAGCCACCAAACACACTTAAAGCATGCAGAATCGACTCAGAATAGGAAAAGGAGACGTTTAGGTCAATTTTATGCATTCTGGCGTTCGTAGATACAAGAAAACTGTTAAAATTCTTCAGAAACGTCACTTTTGAAGTGTTTTCTTGTACTTTTAAGCCAATCAGATACCCTACGGGCTCGGAAAGTGCAACGAAACCATCAAATTTTAGCTAGAAACTGTATTTTTGTCGATTTTTATTGAATTTGAACTATATTTCAATGTTTTTTGATGGTTCTGAGCCACCAAACACACTTAAAGCATGCAGAATCGACTCAGAATAGGAAAAGGAGACGTTTAGGTCAATTTTATGCATTCTGGCGTTCGTAGATACAAGAAAACTGTTAAAATTCTTCAGAAACGTCACTTTTGAAATGTTTTCTTGTACTTTTAAGCCAATCAGATACCCAACGGGCTCGGAAAGTGCAACGAAACCATCAAATTTTAGCTAGAAACTGTATTTTTGTCGATTTTTATTGAATTTGAACTATATTTCAACGTTTTTTGATGGTTCTGAGCCACCAAACACACTTAAAGCATGCAGAATCGACTCAGAATAGGAAAAGGAGACGTTTAGGTCAATTTTATGCATTCTGGCGTTCGTAGATACAAGAAAACTGTTAAAATTCTTCAGAAACGTCACTTTTGAAGTGTTTTCTTGTACTTTTAAGCCAATCAGATACCCTACGGGCTCGGAAAGTGCAACGAAACCATCAAATTTTAGCTAGAAACTGTATTTTTGTCGATTTTTATTGAATTTGAACTATATTTCAACGTTTTTTGATGGTTCTGAGCCACCAAACACACTTAAAGCATGCAGAATCGACTCAGAATAGGAAAAGGAGACGTTTAGGTCAATTTTATGCATTCTGGCGTTCGTAGATACAAGAAAACTGTTAAAATTCTTCAGAAACGTCACTTTTGAAGTGTTTTCTTGTACTTTTAAGCCAATCAGATACCCTACGGGCTCGGAAAGTGCAACGAAACCATCAAATTTTAGCTAGAAACTGTATTTTTGTCGATTTTTATTGAATTTGAACTATATTTCAACGTTTTTTTATGGTTCTGAGCCACCAAACACACTTAAAGCATGCAGAATCGACTCAGAATAGGAAAAGGAGACGTTTAGGTCAATTTTATGCATTCTGGCGTTCGTAGATACAAGAAAACTGTTAAAATAATTCAGAAACGTCACTTTTGAAGTGTTTTCTTGTACTTTTAAGCCAATCAGATACCCAACGGGCTCGGAAAGTGCAACGAAACCATCAAATTTTAGCTAGAAACTGTATTTTTGTCGATTTTTATTGAATTTGAACTATATTTCAACGTTTTTTGATGGTTCTGAGCCACCAAACACACTTAAAGCATGCAGAATCGACTCAGAATAGGAAAAGGAGACGTTTAGGTCAATTTTATGCATTCTGGCGTTCGTAGATACAAGAAAACTGTTAAAATTCTTCAGAAACGTCACTTTTGAAGTGTTTTCTTGTACTTTTAAGCCAATCAGATACCCTACGGGCTCGGAAAGTGCAACGAAACCATCAAATTTTAGCTAGAAACTGTATTTTTGTCGATTTTTATTGAATTTGAACTATATTTCAACGTTTTTTGATGGTTCTGAGCCACCAAACACACTTAAAGCATGCAGAATCGACTCAGAATAGGAAAAGGAGACGTTTAGGTCAATTTTATGCATTCTGGCGTTCGTAGATACAAGAAAACTGTTAAAATTCTTCAGAAACGTCACTTTTGAAGTGTTTTCTTGTACTTTTAAGCCAATCAGACACCCTACGGGCTCGGAAAGTGCAACGAAACCATCAAATTTTAGCTAGAAACTGTATTTTTGTCGATTTTTATTGAATTTGAACTATATTTCAACGTTTTTTGATGGTTCTGAGCCACCAAACACACTTAAAGCATGCAGAATCGACTCAGAATAGGAAAAGGAGACGTTTAGGTCAATTTTATGCATTCTGGCGTTCGTAGATACAAGAAAACTGTTAAAATTCTTCAGAAACGTCACTTTTGAAGTGTTTTCTTGTACTTTTAAGCCAATCAGATACCCTACGGGCTCGGAAAGTGCAACGAAACCATCAAATTTTAGCTAGAAACTGTATTTTTGTCGATTTTTATTGAATTTGAACTATATTTCAACGTTTTTTGATGGTTCTGAGCCACCAAACACACTTAAAGCATGCAGAATCGACTCAGAATAGGAAAAGGAGACGTTTAGGTCAATTTTATGCATTCTGGCGTTCGTAGATACAAGAAAACTGTTAAAATTCTTCAGAAACGTCACTTTTGAAGTGTTTTCTTGTACTTTTAAGCCAATCAGATACCCAACGGGCTCGGAAAGTGCAACGAAACCATCAAATTTTAGCTAGAAACTGTATTTTTGTCGATTTTTATTGAATTTGAACTATATTTCAACGTTTTTTGATGGTTCTGAGCCACCAAACAAACTTAAAGCATGCAGAATCGACTCAGAATAGGAAAAGGAGACGTTTAGGTCAATTTTATGCATTCTGGCGTTCGTAGATACAAGAAAACTGTTAAAATTCTTCAGAAACGTCACTTTTGAAGTGTTTTCTTGTACTTTTAAGCCAATCAGATACCCTACGGGCTCGGAAAGTGCAACGAAACCATCAAATTTTAGCTAGAAACTGTATTTTTGTCGATTTTTATTGAATTTGAACTATATTTCAACGTTTTTTGATGGTTCTGAGCCACCAAACACACTTAAAGCATGCAGAATCGACTCAGAATAGGAAAAGGAGACGTTTAGGTCAATTTTATGCATTCTGGCGTTCGTAGATACAAGAAAACTGTTAAAATTCTTCAGAAACGTCACTTTTGAAGTGTTTTCTTGTACTTTTAAGCCAATCAGATACCCTACGGGCTCGGAAAGTGCAACGAAACCATCAAATTTTAGCTAGAAACTGTATTTTTGTCGATTTTTATTGAATTTGAACTATATTTCAACGTTTTTTGATGGTTCTGAGCCACCAAACACACTTAAAGCATGCAGAATCGACTCAGAATAGGAAAAGGAGACGTTTAGGTCAATTTTATGCATTCTGGCGTTCGTAGATACAAGAAAACTGTTAAAATTCTTCAGAAACGTCACTTTTGAAGTGTTTTCTTGTACTTTTAAGCCAATCAGATACCCTACGGGCTCGGAAAGTGCAACGAAACCATCAAATTTTAGCTAGAAACTGTATTTTTGTCGATTTTTATTGAATTTGAACTATATTTCAACGTTTTTTGATGGTTCTGAGCCACCAAACACACTTAAAGCATGCAGAATCGACTCAGAATAGGAAAAGGAGACGTTTAGGTCAATTTTATGCATTCTGGCGTTCGTAGATACAAGAAAACTGTTAAAATTCTTCAGAAACGTCACTTTTGAAGTGTTTTCTTGTACTTTTAAGCCAATCAGATACCCTACGGGCTCGGAAAGTGCAACGAAACCATCAAATTTTAGCTAGAAACTGTATTTTTGTCGATTTTTATTGAATTTGAACTATATTTCAACGTTTTTTGATGGTTCTGAGCCACCAAACACACTTAAAGCATGCAGAATCGACTCAGAATAGGAAAAGGAGACGTTTAGGTCAATTTTATGCATTCTGGCGTTCGTAGATACAAGAAAACTGTTAAAATTCTTCAGAAACGTCACTTTTGAAGTGTTTTCTTGTACTTTTAAGCCAATCAGATACCCTACGGGCTCGGAAAGTGCAACGAAACCATCAAATTTTAGCTAGAAACTGTATTTTTGTCGATTTTTATTGAATTTGAACTATATTTCAACGTTTTTTGATGGTTCTGAGCCACCAAACACACTTAAAGCATGCAGAATCGACTCAGAATAGGAAAAGGAGACGTTTAGGTCAATTTTATGCATTCTGGCGTTCGTAGATACAAGAAAACTGTTAAAATTCTTCAGAAACGTCACTTTTGAAGTGTTTTCTTGTACTTTTAAGCCAATCAGATACCCAACGGGCTCGGAAAGTGCAACTAAACCATCAAATTTTAGCTAGAAACTGTATTTTTGTCGATTTTTATTGAATTTGAACTATATTTCAACGTTTTTTGATGGTTCTGAGCCACCAAACACACTTAAAGCATGCAGAATCGACTCGGAATAGGAAAAGGAGACGTTTAGGTCAATTTTATGCATTCTGGCGTTCGTAGATACAAGAAAACTGTTAAAATTCTTCAGAAACGTCACTTTTGAAGTGTTTTCTTGTACTTTTAGCCAATCAGATACCCTACGGGCTCGGAAAGTGCAACGAAACCATCAAATTTTAGCTAGAAACTGTATTTTTGTCGATTTTTATTGAATTTGAACTATATTTCAAGGTTTTTTGATGGTTCTGAGCCACCAAACACACTTAAAGCATGCAGAATCGACTCAGAATAGGAAAAGGAGACGTTTAGGTCAATTTTATGCATTCTGGCGTTCGTTGATACAAGAAAACTGTTAAAATTCTTCAGAAACGTCACTTTTGAAGTGTTTTCTTGTACTTTTAAGCCAATCAGATACACTACGGGCTCGGAAAGTGCAACGAAACCATCAAATTTTAGCTAGAAACTGTATTTTTGTCGATTTTTATTGAATTTGAACTATATTTCAACGTTTTTTGATGGTTCTGAGCCACCAAACACACTTAAAGCATGCAGAATCGACTCAGAATAGGAAAAGGAGACGTTTAGGTCAATTTTATGCATTCTGGCGTTCGTAGATACAAGAAAACTGTTAAAATTCTTCAGAAACGTCACTTTTGAAGTGTTTTCTTGTACTTTTAAGCCAATCAGATACCCTACGGGCTCGGAAAGTGCAACGAAACCATCAAATTTTAGCTAGAAACTGTATTTTTGTCGATTTTTATTGAATTTGAACTATATTTCAACGTTTTTTGATGGTTCTGAGCCACCAAACACACTTAAAGCATGCAGAATCGACTCAGAATAGGAAAAGGAGACGTTTAGGTCAATTTTATGCATTCTGGCGTTCGTAGATACAAGAAAACTGTTAAAATTCTTCAGAAACGTCACTTTTGAAGTGTTTTCTTGTACTTTTAAGCCAATCAGATACCCTACGGGCTCGGAAAGTGCAACGAAACCATAAAATTTTAGCTAGAAACTGTATTTTTGTCGATTTTTATTGAATTTGAACTATATTTCAACGTTTTTTGATGGTTCTGAGCCACCAAACACACTTAAAGCATGCAGAATCGACTCAGAATAGGAAAAGGAGACGTTTAGGTCAATTTTATGCATTCTGGCGTTCGTAGATACAAGAAAACTGTTAAAATTCTTCAGAAACGTCACTTTTGAAGTGTTTTCTTGTACTTTTAATCCAATCAGATACCCCACGGGCTCGGAAAGTGCAACGAAACCATCAAATTTTAGCTAGAAACTGTATTTCTGTCGATTTTTATTGAATTTGAACTATATTTCAACGTTTTTTGATGGTTCTGAGCCACCAAACACACTTAAAGCATGCAGAATCGACTCAGAATAGGAAAAGGAGACGTTTAGGTCAATTTTATGCATTCTGGCGTTCGTAGATACAAGAAAACTGTTAAAATTCTTCAGAAACGTCACTTTTGAAGTGTTTTCTTGTACTTTTAAGCCAATCAGATACCCTACGGGCTCGGAAAATGCAACGAAACCATCAAATTTTAGCTAGAAACTGTATTTTTGTCGATTTTTATTGAATTTGAACTATATTTCAACGTTTTTTGATGGTTCTGAGCCACCAAACACACTTAAAGCATGCAGAATCGACTCGGAATAGGAAAAGGAGACGTTTAGGTCAATTTTATGCATTCTGGCGTTCGTAGATACAAGAAAACTGTTAAAATTCTTCAGAAACGTCACTTTTGAAGTGTTTTCTTGTACTTTTAGCCAATCAGATACCCTACGGGCTCGGAAAGTGCAACGAAACCATCAAATTTTAGCTAGAAACTGTATTTTTGTCGATTTTTATTGAATTTGAACTATATTTCAAGGTTTTTTGATGGTTCTGAGCCACCAAACACACTTAAAGCATGCAGAATCGACTCAGAATAGGAAAAGGAGACGTTTAGGTCAATTTTATGCATTCTGGCGTTCGTTGATACAAGAAAACTGTTAAAATTCTTCAGAAACGTCACTTTTGAAGTGTTTTCTTGTACTTTTAAGCCAATCAGATACCCTACGGGCTCGGAAAGTGCAACGAAACCATCAAATTTTAGCTAGAAACTGTATTTTTGTCGATTTTTATTGAATTTGAACTATATTTCAACGTTTTTTGATGGTTCTGAGCCACCAAACACACTTAAAGCATGCAGAATCGACTCAGAATAGGAAAAGGAGACGTTTAGGTCAATTTTATGCATTCTGGCGTTCGTAGATACAAGAAAACTGTTAAAATTCTTCAGAAACGTCACTTTTGAAGTGTTTTCTTGTACTTTTAAGCCAATCAGATACCCTACGGGCTCGGAAAGTGCAACGAAACCATCAAATTTTAGCTAGAAACTGTATTTTTGTCGATTTTTATTGAATTTGAACTATATTTCAACGTTTTTTGATGGTTCTGAGCCACCAAACACACTTAAAGCATGCAGAATCGACTCAGAATAGGAAAAGGAGACGTTTAGGTCAATTTTATGCATTCTGGCGTTCGTAGATACAAGAAAACTGTTAAAATTCTTCAGAAACGTCACTTTTGAAGTGTTTTCTTGTACTTTTAATCCAATCAGATACCCCACGGGCTCGGAAAGTGCAACGAAACCATCAAATTTTAGCTAGAAACTGTATTTCTGTCGATTTTTATTGAATTTGAACTATATTTCAACGTTTTTTGATGGTTCTGAGCCACCAAACACACTTAAAGCATGCAGAATCGACTCAGAATAGGAAAAGGAGATGTTTAGGTCAATTTTATGCATTCTGGCGTTCGTAGTTACAAGAAAACTGTTAAAATTCTTCAGAAACGTCACTTTTGAAGTGTTTTCTTGTACTTTTAAGCCAATCAGATACCCTACGGGCTCGGAAAGTGCAACGAAACCATCAAATTTTAGCTAGAAACTGTATTTTTGTCGATTTTTATTGAATTTGAACTATATTTCAACGTTTTTTGATGGTTCTGAGCCACCAAACACACTTAAAGCATGCAGAATCGACTCAGAATAGGAAAAGGAGACGTTTAGGTCAATTTTATGCATTCTGGCGTTCGTAGATACAAGAAAACTGTTAAAATTCTTCAGAAACGTCACTTTTGAAGTGTTTTCTTGTACTTTTAAGCCAATCAGATACCCAACGGGCTCGGAAAGTGCAACGAAACCATCAAATTTTAGCTAGAAACTGTATTTTTGTCGATTTTTATTGAATTTGAACTATATTTCAACGTTTTTTGATGGTTCTGAGCCACCAAACACACTTAAAGCATGCAGAATCGACTCAGAATAGGAAAAGGAGACGTTTAGGTCAATTTTATGCATTCTGGCGTTCGTAGATACAAGAAAACTGTTAAAATTCTTCAGAAACGTCACTTTTGAAGTGTTTTCTTGTACTTTTAAGCCAATCAGATACCCTACGGGCTCGGAAAGTGCAACGAAACCATCAAATTTTAGCTAGAAACTGTATTTTTGTCGATTTTTATTGAATTTGAACTATATTTCAACGTTTTTTGATGGTTCTGAGCCACCAAACACACTTAAAGCATGCAGAATCGACTCAGAATAGGAAAAGGAGACGTTTAGGTCAATTTTATGCATTCTGGCGTTCGTAGATACAAGAAAACTGTTAAAATTCTTCAGAAACGTCACTTTTGAAGTGTTTTCTTGTACTTTTAAGCCAATCAGATACCCTACGGGCTCGGAAAGTGCAACGAAACCATCAAATTTTAGCTAGAAACTGTATTTTTGTCGATTTTTATTGAATTGGAACTATATTTCAACGTTTTTTGATGTTTCTGAGCCACCAAACACACTTAAAGCATGCAGAATCGACTCAGAATAGGAAAAGGAGATGTTTAGGTCAATTTTATGCATTCTGGCGTTCGTAGATACAAGAAAACTGTTAAAATTCTTCAGAAACGTCACTTTTGAAGTGTTTTCTTGTACTGTTAAGCCAATCAGATACCCTATGGGCTCGGAAAGTGCAACGAAACCATCAAATTTTAGCTAGAAACTGTATTTTTGTCGATTTTTATTGAATTTGAACTATATTTCAACGTTTTTTGATGGTTCTGAGCCACCAAACACACTTAAAGCATGCAGAATCGACTCAGAATAGGAAAAGGAGACGTTTAGGTCAATTTTATGCATTCTGGCGTTCGTCGATACAAGAAAACTGTTAAAATTCTTCAGAAACGTCACTTTTGAAGTGTTTTCTTGTACTTTTAAGCCAATCAGATACCCTACGGGCTCGGAAAGTGCAACGAAACCATCAAATTTTAGCTAGAAACTGTATTTTTGTCGATTTTTATTGAATTTGAACAATATTTCAACGTTTTTTGATGGTTCTGAGCCACCAAACACACTTAAAGCATGCAGAATCGACTCAGAATAGGAAAAGGAGACGTTTAGGTCAATTTTATGCATTCTGGCGTTCGTAGATACAAGAAAACTGTTAAAATTCTTCAGAAACGTCACTTTTGAAGTGTTTTCTTGTACTTTTAAGCCAATCAGATACCCTACGGGCTCGGAAAGTGCAACGAAACCATCAAATTTTAGCTAGAAACTGTATTTTTGTAGATTTTTATTGAATTTGAACTATATTTCAACGTTTTTTGATGGTTCTGAGCCACCAAACACACTTAAAGCATGCAGAATCGACTCAGAATAGGAAAAGGAGACGTTTAGGTCAATTTTATGCATTCTGGCGTTCGTAGATACAAGAAAACTGTTAAAATTCTTCAGAAACGTCACTTTTGAAGTGTTTTCTTGGACTTTTAAGCCAATCAGATACCCTACGGGCTCGGAAAGTGCAACGAAACCATCAAATTTTAGCTAGAAACTGTATTTTTGTCGATTTTTATTGAATTTGAACTATATTTCAACGTTTTTTGATGGTTCTGAGCCACCAAACACACTTAAAGCATGCAGAATCGACTCAGAATAGGAAAAGGAGACGTTTAGGTCAATTTTATGCATTCTGGCGTTCGTAGATACAAGAAAACTGTTAAAATTCTTCAGAAACGTCACTTTTGAAGTGTTTTCTTGTACTTTTAAGCCAATCAGATACCCTACGGGCTCGGAAAGTGCAACGAAACCATCAAATTTTAGCTAGAAACTGTATTTTTGTCGATTTTTATTGAATTTGAACTATATTTCAACGTTTTTTGATGGTTCTGAGCCACCAAACACACTTAAAGCATGCAGAATCGACTCAGAATAGGAAAAGGAGACGTTTAGGTCAATTTTATGCATTCTGGCGTTCGTAGATACAAGAAAACTGTTAAAATTCTTCAGAAACGTCACTTTTGAAGTGTTTTCTTGTACTTTTAAGCCAATCAGATACCCTACGGGCTCGGAAAGTGCAACGAAACCATCAAATTTTAGCTAGAAACTGTATTTTTGTCGATTTTTATTGAATTTGAACTATATTTCAACGTTTTTTGATGGTTCTGAGCCACCAAACACACTTAAAGCATGCAGAATCGACTCAGAATAGGAAAAGGAGACGTTTAGGTCAATTTTATGCATTCTGGCGTTCGTAGATACAAGAAAACTGTTAAAATTCTTCAGAAACGTCACTTTTGAAGTGTTTTCTTGTACTTTTAAGCCAATCAGATACCCTACGGGCTCGGAAAGTGCAACGAAACCATCAAATTTTAGCTAGAAACTGTATTTTTGTCGATTTTTATTGAATTTGAACTATATTTCAACGTTTTTTGATGGTTCTGAGCCACCAAACACACTTAAAGCATGCAGAATCGATTCAGAATAGGAAAAGGAGACGTTTAGGTCAATTTTATGCATTCTGGCGTTCGTAGATACAAGAAAACTGTTAAAATTCTTCAGAAACGTCACTTTTGAAGTGTTTTCTTGTACTTTTAAGCCAATCAGATACCCTACGGGCTCGGAAAGTGCAACGAAACCATCAAATTTTAGCTAGAAACTGTATTTTTGTCGATTTTTATTGAATTTGAACTATATTTCAACGTTTTTTGATGGTTCTGAGCCACCAAACACACTTAAAGCATGCAGAATCGACTCAGAATAGGAAAAGGAGACGTTTAGGTCAATTTTATGCATTCTGGCGTTCGTAGATACAAGAAAACTGTTAAAATTCTTCAGAAACGTCACTTTTGAAGTGTTTTCTTGTACTTTTAAGCCAATCAGATACCCTACGGGCTCGGAAAGTGCAACGAAACCATCAAATTTTAGCTAGAAACTGTATTTTTGTCGATTTTTATTGAATTTGAACTATATTTCAACGTTTTTTGATGGTTCTGAGCCACCAAACACACTTAAAGCATGCAGAATCGACTCAGAATAGGAAAAGGAGACGTTTAGGTCAATTTTATGCATTCTGGCGTTCGTAGATACAAGAAAACTGTTAAAATTCTTCAGAAACGTCACTTTTGAAGTGTTTTCTTGTACTTTTAAGCCAATCAGATACCCTACGGGCTCGGAAAGTGCATCTGAGCCACCAAACACACTTAAAGCATGCAGAATCGACTCAGAATAGGAAAAGGAGACGTTTAGGTCAATTTTATGCATTCTGGCGTTCGTAGATACAAGAAAACTGTTAAAATTCTTCAGAAACGTCACTTTTGAAGTGTTTTCTTGTACTTTTAAGCCAATCAGATACCCTACGGGCTCGGAAAGTGCAACGAAACCATCAAATTTTAGCTAGAAACTGTATTTTTGTCGATTTTTATTGAATTTGAACTATATTTCAACGTTTTTTGATGGTTCTGAGCCACCAAACACACTTAAAGCATGCAGAAGCGACTCAGAATAGGAAAAGGAGACGTTTAGGTCAATTTTATGCATTCTGGCGTTCGTAGATACAAGAAAACTGTTAAAATTCTTCAGAAACGTCACTTTTGAAGTGTTTTCTTGTACTTTTAAGCCAATCAGATACCCTACGGGCTCGGAAAGTGCAACGAAACCATAAAATTTTAGCTAGAAACTGTATTTTTGTCGATTTTTATTGAATTTGAACTATATTTCAACGTTTTTTGATGGTTCTGAGCCACCAAACACACTTAAAGCATGCAGAATCGACTCAGAATAGGAAAAGGAGACGTTTAGGTCAATTTTATGCATTCTGGCGTTCGTAGATACAAGAAAACTGTTAAAATTCTTCAGAAACGTCACTTTTGAAGTGTTTTCTTGTACTTTTAAGCCAATCAGATACCCTACGGGCTCGGAAAGTGCAACGAAACCATCAAATTTTAGCTAGAAACTGTATTTTTGTCGATTTTTATTGAATTTGAACTATATTTCAACGTTTTTTGATGGTTCTGAGCCACCAAACACACTTAAAGCATGCAGAATCGACTCAGAATAGGAAAAGGAGACGTTTAGGTCAATTTTATGCATTCCGGCGTTCGTAGATACAAGAAAACTGTTAAAATTCTTCAGAAACGTCACTTTTGAAGTGTTTTCTTGTACTTTTAAGCCAATCAGATACCCTACGGGCTCGGAAAGTGCAACGAAACCATCAAATTTTAGCTAGAAACTGTATTTTTGTCGATTTTTATTGAATTTGAACTATATTTCAACGTTTTTTGATGGTTCTGAGCCACCAAACACACTTAAAGCATGCAGAATCGACTCAGAATAGGAAAAGGAGACGTTTAGGTCAATTTTATGCATTCTGGCGTTCGTAGATACAAGAAAACTGTTAAAATTCTTCAGAAACGTCACTTTTGAAGTGTTTACTTGTACTTTTAAGCCAATCAGATACCCTACGGGCTCGGAAAGTGCAACGAAACCATCAAATTTTAGCTAGAAACTGTATTTTTGTCGATTTTTATTGAATTTGAACTATATTTCAATGTTTTTTGATGGTTCTGAGCCACCAAACACACTTAAAGCATGCAGAATCGAGTCAGAATAGGAAAAGGAGACGTTTAGGTCAATTTTATGCATTCTGGCGTTCGTAGATACAAGAAAACTGTTAAAATTTTTCAGAAACGTCACTTTTGAAGTGTTTTCTTGTACTTTTAAGCCAATCAGATACCCTACGGGCTCGGAAAGTGCAACGAAACCATCAAATTTTAGCTAGAAACTGTATTTTTGTCGATTTTTATTGAATTTGAACTATATTTCAACGTTTTTTGATGGTTCTGAGCCACCAAACACACTTAAAGCATGCAGAATCGACTCAGAATAGGAAAAGGGGACGTTTAGGTCAATTTTATGCATTCTGGCGTTCGTAGATACAAGAAAACTGTTAAAATTCTTCAGAAACGTCACTTTTGAAGTGTTTTCTTGTACTTTTAAGCCAATCAGATACCCTACGGGCTCGGAAAGTGCAACGAAACCATCAAATTTTAGCTAGAAACTGTATTTTTGTCGATTTTTATTGAATTTGAACTATATTTCAACGTTTTTTGATGGTTCTGAGCCACCAAACACACTTAAAGCATGCAGAATCGACTCAGAATAGGAAAAGGAGACGTTTAGGTCAATTTTATGCATTCTGGCGTTCGTAGATACAAGAAAACTGTTAAAATTCTTCAGAAACGTCACTTTTGAAGTGTTTTCTTGTACTTTTAAGCCAATCAGATACCCTACGGGCTCGGAAAGTGCAACGAAACCATCAAATTTTAGCTAGAAACTGTATTTTTGTCGATTTTTATTGAATTTGAACTATATTTCAACGTTTTTTGATGGTTCTGAGCCACCAAACACACTTAAAGCATGCAGAATCGACTCAGAATAGGAAAAGGAGACGTTTAGGTCAATTTTATGCATTCTGGCGTTCGTAGATACAAGAAAACTGTTAAAATTCTTCAGAAACGTCACTTTTGAAGTGTTTTCTTGTACTTTTAAGCCAATCAGATACCCTACGGGCTCGGAAAGTGCAACGAAACCATCAAATTTTAGCTAGAAACTGTATTTTTGTCGATTTTTATCGAATTTGAACTATATTTCAACGTTTTTTGATGGTTCTGAGCCACCAAACACACTTAAAGCAAGCAGAATCGACTCAGAATAGGAAAAGGAGACGTTTAGGTCAATTTTATGCATTCTGGCGTTCGTAGATACAAGAAAACTGTTAAAATTCTTCAGAAACGTCACTTTTGAAGTGTTTTCTTGTACTTTTAAGCCAATCAGATACCCTACGGGCTCGGAAAGTGCAACGAAACCATCAAATTTTAGCTAGAAACTGTATTTTTGTCGATTTTTATTGAATTTGAACTATATTTCAACGTGTTTTGATGGTTCTGAGCCACCAAACACACTTAAAGCATGCAGAAGCGACTCAGAATAGGAAAAGGAGACGTTTAGGTCAATTTTATGCATTCTGGCGTTCGTAGATACAAGAAAACTGTTAAAATTCTTCAGAAACGTCACTTTTGAAGTGTTTTCTTGTACTTTTAAGCCAATCAGATACCCTACGGGCTCGGAAAGTGCAACGAAACCATAAAATTTTAGCTAGAAACTGTATTTTTGTCGATTTTTATTGAATTTGAACTATATTTCAACGTTTTTTGATGGTTCTGAGCCACCAAACACACTTAAAGCATGCAGAATCGACTCAGAATAGGAAAAGGAGACGTTTAGGTCAATTTTATGCATTCTGGCGTTCGTAGATACAAGAAAACTGTTAAAATTCTTCAGAAACGTCACTTTTGAAGTGTTTTCTTGTACTTTTAAGCCAATCAGATACCCTACGGGCTCGGAAAGTGCATCGAAACCATCAAATTTTAGCTAGAAACTGTATTTTTGTCGATTTTTATTGAATTTGAACTATATTTCAACGTTTTTTGATGGTTCTGAGCCACCAAACACACTTAAAGCATGCAGAATCGACTCAGAATAGGAAAAGGAGACGTTTAGGTCAATTTTATGCATTCTGGCGTTCGTAGATACAAGAAAACTGTTAAAATTCTTCAGAAACGTCACTTTTGAAGTGTTTACTTGTACTTTTAAGCCAATCAGATACCCTACGGGCTCGGAAAGTGCAACGAAACCATCAAATTTTAGCTAGAAACTGTATTTTTGTCGATTTTTATTGAATTTGAACTATATTTCAACGTTTTTTGATGGTTCTGAGCCACCAAACACACTTAAAGCATGCAGAATCGACTCAGAATAGGAAAAGGAGACGTTTAGGTCAATTTTATGCATTCTGGCGTTCGTAGATACAAGAAAACTGTTAAAATTCTTCAGAAACGTCACTTTTGAAGTGTTTTCTTGTACTTTTAAGCCAATCAGATACCCTACGGGCTCGGAAAGTGCAACGAAACCATCAAATTTTAGCTAGAAACTGTATTTTTGTCGATTTTTATTGAATTTGAACTATATTTCAACGTTTTTTGATGGTTCTGAGCCACCAAACACACTTAAAGCATGCAGAATCGACTCAGAATAGGAAAAGGAGACGTTTAGGTCAATTTTATGCATTCTGGCGTTCGTAGATACAAGAAAACTGTTAAAATTCTTCAGAAACGTCACTTTTGAAGTGTTTTCTTGTACTTTTAAGCCAATCAGATACCCTACGGGCTCGGAAAGTGCAACGAAACCATCAAATTTTAGCTAGAAACTGTATTTTTGTCGATTTTTATTGAATTTGAACTATATTTCAACGTTTTTTGATGGTTCTGAGCCACCAAACACACTTAAAGCATGCAGAATCGACTCAGAATAGGAAAAGGAGACGTTTAGGTCAATTTTATGCATTCTGGCGTTCGTAGATACAAGAAAACTGTTAAAATTCTTCAGAAACGTCACTTTTGAAGTGTTTTCTTGTACTTTTAAGCCAATCAGATACCCTACGGGCTCGGAAAGTGCAACGAAACCATCAAATTTTAGCTAGAAACTGTATTTTTGTCGATTTTTATTGAATTTGAACTATATTTCAACGTTTTTTGATGGTTCTGAGCCACCAAACACACTTAAAGCATGCAGAATCGACTCAGAATAGGAAAAGGAGACGTTTAGGTCAATTTTATGCATTCTGGCGTTCGTAGATACAAGAAAACTGTTAAAATTCTTCAGAAACGTCACTTTTGAAGTGTTTTCTTGTACTTTTAAGCCAATCAGATACCCTACGGGCTCGGAAAGTGCAACGAAACCATCAAATTTTAGCTAGAAACTGTATTTTTGTCGATTTTTATTGAATTTGAACTATATTTCAACGTTTTTTGATGGTTCTGAGCCACCAAACACACTTAAAGCATGCAGAATCGACTCAGAATAGGAAAAGGAGACGTTTAGGTCAATTTTATGCATTCTGGCGTTCGTAGATACAAGAAAACTGTTAAAATTCTTCAGAAACGTCACTTTTGAAGTGTTTTCTTGTACTTTTAAGCCAATCAGATACCCTACGGGCTCGGAAAGTGCAACGAAACCATCAAATTTTAGCTAGAAACTGTATTTTTGTCGATTTTTATTGAATTTGAACTATATTTCAAGGTTTTTTGATGGTTCTGAGCCACCAAACACACTTAAAGCATGCAGAATCGAGTCAGAATAGGAAAAGGAGACGTTTAGGTCAATTTTATGCATTCTGGCGTTCGTAGATACAAGAAAACTGTTAAAATTCTTCAGAAACGTCACTTTTGAAGTGTTTTCTTGTACTTTTAAGCCAATCAGATACCCTACGGGCTCGGAAAGTGCAACGAAACCATCAAATTTTAGCTAGAAACTGTATTTTTGTCGATTTTTATTGAATTTGAACTATATTTCAACGTTTTTTGATGGTTCTGAGCCACCAAACACACTTAAAGCATGCAGAATCGACTCAGAATAGGAAAAGGGGACGTTTAGGTCAATTTTATGCATTCTGGCGTTCGTAGATACAAGAAAACTGTTAAAATTCTTCAGAAACGTCACTTTTGAAGTGTTTTCTTGTACTTTTAAGCCAATCAGATACCCTACGGGCTCGGTAAGTGCAACGAAACCATCAAATTTTAGCTAGAAACTGTATTTTTGTCGATTTTTATTGAATTTGAACTATATTTCAACGTTTTTTGATGGTTCTGAGCCACCAAACACACTTAAAGCATGCAGAATCGACTCAGAATAGGAAAAGGAGACGTTTAGGTCAATTTTATGCATTCTGGCGTTCGTAGATACAAGAAAACTGTTAAAATTCTTCAGAAACGTCACTTTTGAAGTGTTTTCTTGTACTTTTAAGCCAATCAGATACCCTACGGGCTCGGAAAGTGCAACGAAACCATCAAATTTTAGCTAGAAACTGTATTTTTGTCGATTTTTATTGAATTTGAACTATATTTCAACGTTTTTTGATGGTTCTGAGCCACCAAACACACTTAAAGCATGCAGAATCGACTCAGAATAGGAAAAGGAGACGTTTAGGTCAATTTTATGCATTCTGGCGTTCGTAGATACAAGAAAACTGTTAAAATTCTTCAGAAACGTCACTTTTGAAGTGTTTTCTTGTACTTTTAAGCCAATCAGATACCCTACGGGCTCGGAAAGTGCAACGAAACCATCAAATTTTAGCTAGAAACTGTATTTTTGTCGATTTTTATTGAATTTGAACTATATTTCAACGTTTTTTGATGGTTCTGAGCCACCAAACACACTTAAAGCATGCAGAATCGACTCAGAATAGGAAAAGGAGACGTTTAGGTCAATTTTATGCATTCTGGCGTTCGTAGATACAAGAAAACTGTTAAAATTCTTCAGAAACGTCACTTTTGAAGTGTTTTCTTGTACTTTTAAGCCAATCAGATACCCTACGGGCTCGGAAAGTGCAACGAAACCATCAAATTTTAGCTAGAAACTGTATTTTTGTCGATTTTTATTGAATTTGAACTATATTTCAACGTTTTTTGATGGTTCTGAGCCACCAAACACACTTAAAGCATGCAGAAGCGACTCAGAATAGGAAAAGGAGACGTTTAGGTCAATTTTATGCATTCTGGCGTTCGTAGATACAAGAAAACTGTTAAAATTCTTCAGAAACGTCACTTTTGAAGTGTTTTCTTGTACTTTTAAGCCAATCAGATACCCTACGGGCTCGGAAAGTGCAACGAAACCATAAAATTTTAGCTAGAAACTGTATTTTTGTCGATTTTTATTGAATTTGAACTATATTTCAACGTTTTTTGATGGTTCTGAGCCACCAAACACACTTAAAGCATGCAGAATCGACTCAGAATAGGAAAAGGAGACGTTTAGGTCAATTTTATGCATTCTGGCGTTCGTAGATACAAGAAAACTGTTAAAATTCTTCAGAAACGTCACTTTTGAAGTGTTTTCTTGTACTTTTAAGCCAATCAGATACCCTACGGGCTCGGAAAGTGCAACGAAACCATCAAATTTTAGCTAGAAACTGTATTTTTGTCGATTTTTATTGAATTTGAACTATATTTCAACGTTTTTTGATGGTTCTGAGCCACCAAACACACTTAAAGCATGCAGAATCGACTCAGAATAGGAAAAGGAGACGTTTAGGTCAATTTTATGCATTCTGGCGTTCGTAGATACAAGAAAACTGTTAAAATTCTTCAGAAACGTCACTTTTGAAGTGTTTTCTTGTACTTTTAAGCCAATCAGATACCCTACGGGCTCGGAAAGTGCAACGAAACCATCAAATTTTAGCTAGAAACTGTATTTTTGTCGATTTTTATTGAATTTGAACTATATTTCAACGTTTTTTGATGGTTCTGAGCCACCAAACACACTTAAAGCATGCAGAATCGACTCAGAATAGGAAAAGGAGACGTTTAGGTCAATTTTATGCATTCTGGCGTTCGTAGATACAAGAAAACTGTTAAAATTCTTCAGAAACGTCACTTTTGAAGTGTTTTCTTGTACTTTTAAGCCAATCAGATACCCTACGGGCTCGGAAAGTGCAACGAAACCATCAAATTTTAGCTAGAAACTGTATTTTTGTCGATTTTTATTGAATTTGAACTATATTTCAACGTTTTTTGATGGTTCTGAGCCACCAAACACACTTAAAGCATGCAGAATCGACTCAGAATAGGAAAAGGAGACGTTTAGGTCAATTTTATGCATTCTGGCGTTCGTAGATACAAGAAAACTGTTAAAATTCTTCAGAAACGTCACTTTTGAAGTGTTTTCTTGTACTTTTAAGCCAATCAGATACCCTACGGGCTCGGAAAGTGCAACGAAACCATCAAATTTTAGCTAGAAACTGTATTTTTGTCGATTTTTATTGAATTTGAACTATATTTCAACGTTTTTTGATGGTTCTGAGCCACCAAACACACTTAAAGCATGCAGAATCGACTCAGAATAGGAAAAGGAGACGTTTAGGTCAATTTTATGCATTCTGGCGTTCGTAGATACAAGAAAACTGTTAAAATTCTTCAGAAACGTCACTTTTGAAGTGTTTTCTTGTACTTTTAAGCCAATCAGATACCCTACGGGCTCGGAAAGTGCAACGAAACCATCAAATTTTAGCTAGAAACTGTATTTTTGTCGATTTTTATTGAATTTGAACTATATTTCAACGTTTTTTGATGGTTCTGAGCCACCAAACACACTTAAAGCATGCAGAATCGACTCAGTATAGGAAAAGGAGACGTTTAGGTCAATTTTATGCATTCTGGCGTTCGTAGATACAAGAAAACTGTTAAAATTCTTCAGAAACGTCACTTTTGAAGTGTTTTCTTGTACTTTTAAGCCAATCAGATACCCTATGGGCTAGGAAAGTGCAACGAAACCATCAAATTTTAGCTAGAAACTGTATTTTTGTCGATTTTTATTGAATTTGAACTATATTTCAACGTTTTTTGATGGTTCTGAGCCACCAAACACACTTAAAGCATGCAGAATCGACTCAGAATAGGAAAAGGGGACGTTTAGGTCAATTTTATGCATTCTGGCGTTCGTAGATACAAGAAAACTGTTAAAATTCTTCAGAAACGTCACTTTTGACGTGTTTTCTTGTACTTTTAAGCCAATCAGATACCCTACGGGCTCGGAAAGTGCAACGAAACCATCAAATTTTAGCTAGAAACTGTATTTTTGTCGATTTTTATTGAATTTGAACTATATTTCAACGTTTTTTGATGGTTCTGAGCCACCAAACACACTTAAAGCATGCAGAATCGACTCAGAATAGGAAAAGGAGACGTTTAGGTCAATTTTATGCATTCTGGCGTTCGTAGATACAAGAAAACTGTTAAAATTCTTCAGAAACGTCACTTTTGAAGTGTTTTCTTGTACTTTTAAGCCAATCAGATACCCTACGGGCTCGGAAAGTGCAACGAAACCATCAAATTTTAGCTAGAAACTGTATTTTTGTCGATTTTTATTGAATTTGAACTATATTTCAACGTTTTTTGATGGTTCTGAGCCACCAAACACACTTAAAGCATGCAGAATCGACTCAGAATAGGAAAAGGAGACGTTTAGGTCAATTTTATGCATTCTGGCGTTCGTAGATACAAGAAAACTGTTAAAATTCTTCAGAAACGTCACTTTTGAAGTGTTTTCTTGTACTTTTAAGCCAATCAGATACCCTACGGGCTCGGAAAGTGCAACGAAACCATCAAATTTTAGCTAGAAACTGTATTTTTGTCGATTTTTATTGAATTTGAACTATATTTCAACGTTTTTTGATGGTTCTGAGCCACCAAACACACTTAAAGCATGCAGAATCGACTCAGAATAGGAAAAGGAGACGTTTAGGTCAATTTTATGCAATCTGGCGTTCGTAGATACAAGAAAACTGTTAAAATTCTTCAGAAACGTCACTTTTGAAGTGTTTTCTTGTACTTTTAAGCCAATCAGATACCCTACGGGCTCGGAAAGTGCAACGAAACCATCAAATTTTGGCTAGAAACTGTATTTTTGTCGATTTTTATTGAATTTGAACTATATTTCAAAGTTTTTTGATGGTTCTGAGCCACCAAACACACTTAAAGCATGCAGAATCGACTCAGAATAAGAAAAGGAGACGTTTAGGTCAAATTTATGCATTCTGGCGTTCGTAGATACAAGAAAACTGTTAAAATTCTTCAGAAACGTCACTTTTGAAGTGTTTTCTTGTACTTTTAAGCCAATCAGATAACCTACGGGCTCGGAAAATGCAACGAAACCATCAAATTTTAGCTAGAAACTGTATTTTTGTCGATTTTTATTGAATTTGAACTATATTTCAACGTTTTTTGATGGTTCTGAGCCACCAAACACACTTAAAGCATGCAGAATCGACTCAGAATAGGAAAAGGAGACGTTTAGGTCAATTTTATGCATTCTGGCGTTCGTAGATACAAGAAAACTGTTCAAATTCTTCAGAAACGTCACTTTTGAAGTGTTTTCTTGTACTTTTAAGCCAATCAGATACCCTACGGGCTCGGAAAGTGCAACGAAACCATCAAATTTTAGCTAGAAACTGTATTTTTGTCGATTTTTATTGAATTTGAATTATATTTCAACGTTTTTTGATGGTTCTGAGCCACCAAACACACTTAAAGCATGCAGAATCGACTCAGAATAGGAAAAGGAGAAGTTTAGGTCAATTTTATGCATTCTGGCGTTCGTAGATACAAGAAAACTGTTAAAATTCTTCAGAAACGTCACTTTTGAAGTGTTTTCTTGTACTTTTAAGCCAATCAGATACCCTACGGGCTCGGAAAGTGCAACGAAACCATCAAATTTTAGCTAGAAACTGTATTTTTGTCGATTTTTATTGAATTTGAACTATATTTCAACGTTTTTTGATGGTTCTGAGCCACCAAACACACTTAAAGCATGCAGAATCGACTCAGAATAGGAAAAGGAGACGTTTAGGTCAATTTTATGCATTCTGGCGTTCGTAGATACAAGAAAACTGTTAAAATTCTTCAGAAACGTCACTTTTGAAGTGTTTTCTTGTACTTTTAAGCCAATCAGATACCCTACGGGCTCGGAAAGTGCAACGAAACCATCAAATTTTAGCTAGAAACTGTATTTTCGTCGATTTTTATTGAATTTGAACTATATTTCAACGTTTTTTGATGGTTCTGAGCCACCAAACACACTTAAAGCATGCAGAATCGACTCACAATAGGAAAAGGAGACGTTTAGGTCAAATTTATGCATTCTGGCGTTCGTAGATACAAGAAAACTGTTAAAATTCTTCAGAAACGTCACTTTTGAAGTGTTTTCTTGTACTTTTAAGCCAATCAGATACCCTACGGGCTCGGAAAGTGCAACGAAACCATCAAATTTTAGCTAGAAACTGTATTTTTGTCGATTTTTATTGAATTTGAATTATATTTCAACGTTTTTTGATGGTTCTGAGCCACCAAACACACTTAAAGCATGCAGAATCGACTCAGAATAGGAAAAGGAGACGTTTAGGTCAATTTTATGCATTCTGGCATTCGTAGATACAAGAAAACTGTTAAAATTCTTCAGAAACGTCACTTTTGAAGTGTTTTCTTGTACTTTTAAGCCAATCAGATACCCTACGGGCTCGGAAAGTGCAACGAAACCATCAAATTTTAGCTAGAAACTGTATTTTTGTCGATTTTTATTGAATTTGAACTATATTTCAACGTTTTTTGATGGTTCTGAGCCACCAAACACACTTAAAGCATGCAGAATCGACTCAGAATAGGAAAAGGAGACGTTTAGGTCAATTTTATGCATTCTGGCGTTCGTAGATACAAGAAAACTGTTAAAATTCTTCAGAAACGTCACTTTTGAAGTGTTTTCTTGTACTTTTAAGCCAATCAGATACCCTACGGGCTCGGAAAGTGCAACGAAACCATCAAATTTTAGCTAGAAACTGTATTTTTGTCGATTTTTATTGAATTTGAACTATATTTCAACGTTTTTTGATGGTTCTGAGCCACCAAACACACTTAAAGCATGCAGAATCGACTCAGAATAGGAAAAGGAGACGTTTAGGTCAATTTTATGCATTCTGGCGTTCGTAGATACAAGAAAACTGTTAAAATTCTTCAGAAACGTCACTTTTGAAGTATTTTCTTGTACTTTTAAGCCAATCAGATACCCTACGGGTTCGGAAAGTGCAACGAAACCATCAAATTTTAGCTAGAAACTGTATTTTTGTCGATTTTTATTGAATTTGAACTATATTTCAACGTTTTTTGATGGTTCTGAGCCACCAAACACACTTAAAGCATGCAGAATCGACTCAGAATAGGAAAAGGAGACGTTTAGGTCAATTTTATGCATTCTGGCGTTCGTAGATACAAGAAAACTGTTAAAATTCTTCAGAAACGTCACTTTTGAAGTGTTTTCTTGTACTTTTAAGCCAATCAGATACCCTACGGGCTCGGAAAGTGCAACGAAACCATCAAATTTTAGCTAGAAACTGTATTTTTGTCGATTTTTATTGAATTTGAACTATATTTCAACGTTTTTTGATGGTTCTGAGCCACCAAACACACTTAAAGCATGCAGAATCGACTCAGAATTGGAAAAGGAGACGTTTAGGTCAATTTTATGCATTCTGGCGTTCGTAGATACAAGAAAACTGTTAAAATTCTTCAGAAACGTCACTTTTGAAGTGTTTTCTTGTACTTTTAAGCCAATCAGATACCCTACGGGCTCGGAAAGTGCAACGAAACCATCAAATTTTAGCTAGAAACTGTATTTTTGTCGATTTTTATTGAATTTGAACTATATTTCAACGTTTTTTGATGGTTCTGAGCCACCAAACACACTTAAAGCATGCAGAATCGACTCAGAATAGGAAAAGGAGACGTTTAGGTCAATTTTATGCATTCTGGCGTTCGTAGATACAAGAAAACTGTTAAAATTCTTCAGAAACGTCACTTTTGAAGTGTTTTCTTGTACTTTTAAGCCAATCAGATACCCTACGGGCTCGGAAAGTGCAACGAAACCATCAAATTTTAGCTAGAAACTGTATTTTCGTCGATTTTTATTGAATTTGAACTATATTTCAACGTTTTTTGATGGTTCTGAGCCACCAAACACACTTAAAGCATGCAGAATCGACTCAGAATAGGAAAGGAGACGTTTAGGTCAAATTTATGCATTCTGGCGTTCGTAGATACAAGAAAACTGTTAAAATTCTTCAGAAACGTCACTTTTGAAGTGTTTTCTTGTACTTTTAAGCCAATCAGTTACCCTACGGGCTCGGAAAGTGCAACGAAACCATCAAATTTTAGCTAGAAACTGTATTTTTGTCGATTTTTATTGAATTTGAATTATATTTCAACGTTTTTTGATGGTTCTGAGCCACCAAACACACTTAAATCATGCAGAATCGACTCAGAATAGGAAAAGGAGACGTTTAGGTCAATTTTATGCATTCTGGCGTTCGTAGATACAAGAAAACTGTTAAAATTCTTCAGAAACGTCACTTTTGAAGTGTTTTCTTGTACTTTTAAGCCAATCAGATACCCTACGGGCTCGGAAAGTGCAACGAAACCATCAAATTTTAGCTAGAAACTGTATTTTTGTCGATTTTTATTGAATTTGAACTATATTTCAACGTTTTTTGATGGTTCTGAGCCACCAAACACACTTAAAGCATGCAGAATCGACTCAGAATAGGAAAAGGAGACGTTTAGGTCAATTTTATGCATTCTGGCGTTCGTAGATACAAGAAAACTGTTAAAATTCTTCAGAAACGTCACTTTTGAAGTGTTTTCTTGTACTTTTAAGCCAATCAGATACCCTACGGGCTCGGAAAGTGCAACGAAACCATCAAATTTTAGCTAGAAACTGTATTTTTGTCGATTTTTATTGAATTTGAACTATATTTCAACGTTTTTTGATGGTTCTGAGCCACCAAACACACTTAAAGCATGCAGAATCGACTCAGAATAGGAAAAGGAGACGTTTAGGTCAATTTTATGCATTCTGGCGTTCGTAGATACAAGAAAACTGTTAAAATTCTTCAGAAACGTCACTTTTGAAGTGTTTTCTTGTACTTTTAAGCCAATCAGATACCCTACGGGCTCGGAAAGTGCAACGAAACCATCAAATTTTAGCTAGAAACTGTATTTTTGTCGATTTTTATTGAATTTGAACTATATTTCAACGTTTTTTGATGGTTCTGAGCCACCAAACACACTTAAAGCATGCAGAATCGACTCAGAATAGGAAAAGGAGACGTTTAGGTCAATTTTATGCATTCTGGCGTTCGTAGATACAAGAAAACTGTTAAAATTCTTCAGAAACGTCACTTTTGAAGTGTTTTCTTGTACTTTTAAGCCAATCAGATACCCTACGGGCTCGGAAAGTGCAACGAAACCATCAAATTTTAGCTAGAAACTGTATTTTTGTCGATTTTAATTGAATTTGAACTATATTTCAACGTTTTTTGATGGTTCTGAGCCACCAAACACACTTAAAGCATGCAGAATCGACTCAGAATAGGAAAAGGAGACGTTTAGGTCAATTTTATGCATTCTGGCGTTCGGAGATACAAGAAAACTGTTAAAATTCTTCAGAAACGTCACTTTTGAAGTGTTTTCTTGTACTTTTAAGCCAATCAGATACCCTACGGGCTCGGAAAGTGCAACGAAACCATCAAATTTTAGCTAGAAACTGTATTTTTGTCGATTTTTATTGAATTTGAACTATATTTCAACGTTTTTTGATGGTTCTGAGCCACCAAACACACTTAAAGCATGCAGAATCGACTCAGAATAGGAAAAGGAGACGTTTAGGTCAATTTTATGCATTCTGGCGTTCGTAGATACAAGAAAACTGTTAAAATTCTTCAGAAACGTCACTTTTGAAGTGTTTTCTTGTACTTTTAAGCCAATCAGATACCCTACGGGCTCGGAAAGTGCAACGAAACCATCAAATTTTAGCTAGAAACTGTATTTTTGTCGATTTTTATTGAATTTGAACTATATTTCAACGTTTTTTGATGGTTCTGAGCCACCAAACACACTTAAAGCATGCAGAATCGACTCAGAATAGGAAAAGGAGACGTTTAGGTCAATTTTATGCATTCTGGCGTTCGTAGATACAAGAAAACTGTTAAAATTCTTCAGAAACGTCACTTTTGAAGTGTTTTCTTGTACTTTTAAGCCAATCAGATACCCTACGGGCCCGGAAAGTGCAACGAAACCATCAAATTTTAGCTAGAAACTGTATTTTTGTCGATTTTTATTGAATTTGAACTATATTTCAACGTTTTTTGATGGTTCTGAGCCACCAAACACACTTAAAGCATGCAGAATCGACTCAGAATAGGAAAAGGAGACGTTTAGGTCAATTTTATGCATTCTGGCGTTCGTAGATACAAGAAAACTGTTAAAATTCTTCAGAAACGTCACTTTTGAAGTGTTTTCTTGTACTTTTAAGCCAATCAGATACCCTACGGGCTCGGAAAGTGCAGCGAAACCATCAAATTTTAGCTAGAAACTGTATTTTTGTCGATTTTTATTGAATTTGAACTATATTTCAACGTTTTTTTGATGGTTCTGATCCACCAAACACACTTAAAGCATGCAGAATCGACTCAGAATAGGAAAAGGAGACGTTTAGGTCAATTTTATGCATTCTGGCGTTCGTAGATACAAGAAAACTGTTAAAATTCTTCAGAAACGTCACTTTTGAAGTGTTTTCTTGTACTTTTAAGCCAATCAGATACCCTACGGGCTCGGAAAGTGCAACGAAACCATCAAATTTTAGCTAGAAACTGTATTTTTGTAGATTTTTATTGAATTTGAACTATATTTCAACGTTTTTTGATGGTTCTGAGCCACCAAACACACTTAAAGCATGCAGAATCGACTCAGAATAGGAAAAGGAGACGTTTAGGTCAATTTTATGCATTCTGGCGTTCGTAGATACAAGAAAACTGTTAAAATTCTTCAGAAACGTCAGTTTTGAAGTGTTTTCTTGTACTTTTAAGCCAATCAGATACCCTACGGGCTCGGAAAGTGCATCGAAACCATCAAATTTTAGCTAGAAACTGTATTTTTGTCGATTTTTATTGAATTTGAACTATATTTCAACGTTTATTGATGGTTCTGAGCCACCAAACACACTTAAAGCATGCAGAATCGACTCAGAATGGGAAAAGGAGACGTTTAGGTCAATTTTATGCATTCTGGCGTTCGTAGATACAAGAAAACTGTTAAAATTCTTCAGAAACGTCACTTTTGAAGTGTTTTCTTGTACTTTTAAGCCAATCAGATACCCTACGGGCTCGGAAAGTGCAAGGAAACCATCAAATTTTAGCTAGAAACTGTATTTTTGTCGATTTTTATTGAATTTGAACTATATTTCAACGTTTTTTGATGGTTCTGAGCCACCAAACACACTTAAAGCATCCAGAATCGACTCAGAATAGGAAAAGGAGACGTTTAGGTCAATTTTATGCATTCTGGCGTTCGTAGATACAAGAAAACTGTTAAAATTCTTCAGAAACGTCACTTTTGAAGTGTTTTCTTGTACTTTTAAGCCAATCAGATACCCTACGGGCTCGGAAAGTGCAACGAAACCATCAAATTTTAGCTAGAAACTGTATTTTTGTCGATTTTTATTGAATTTGAACTATATTTCAACGTTTTTTGATGGTTCTGAGCCACCAAACACACTTAAAGCATGCAGAATCGACTCAGAATAGGAAAAGGAGACGTTTAGGTCAATTTTATGCATTCTGGCGTTCGTAGATACAAGAAAACTGTTAAAATTCTTCAGAAACGTCACTTTTGAAGTGTTTTCTTGTACTTTTAAGCCAATCAGATACCCTACGGGCTCGGAAAGTGCAACGAAACCATCAAATTTTAGCTAGAAACTGTATTTTTGTCGATTTTTATTGAATTTGAACTATATTTCAACGTTTTTTGATGGTTCTGAGCCACCAAACACACTTAAAGCATGCAGAATCGACTCAGTATAGGAAAAGGAGACGTTTAGGTCAATTTTATGCATTCTGGCGTTCGTAGATACAAGAAAACTGTTAAAATTCTTCAGAAACGTCACTTTTGAAGTGTTTTCTTGTACTTTTAAGCCAATCAGATACCCTACGGGCTCGGAAAGTGCAACGAAACCATCAAATTTTAGCTAGAAACTGTATTTTTGTCGATTTTTATTGAATTTGAACTATATTTCAACGTTTTTTGATGGTTCTAAGCCACCAAACACACTTAAAGCATGCAGAATCGACTCAGAATAGGAAAAGGAGACGTTTAGGTCAATTTTATGCATTCTGGCGTTCGTAGATACAAGAAAACTGTTAAAATTCTTCAGAAACGTCACTTTTGAAGTGTTTTCTTGTACTTTTAAGCCAATCAGATACCCAACGGGCTCGGAAAGTGCAACGAAACCATCAAATTTTAGCTAGAAACTGTATTTTTGTCGATTTTTATTGAATTTGAACTATATTTCAACGTTTTTTGATGGTTCTGAGCCACCAAACACACTTAAAGCATGCAGAATCGACTCAGAATAGGAAAAGGAGACGTTTAGGTCAATTTTATGCATTCTGGCGTTCGTAGATACAAGAAAACTGTTAAAATTCTTCAGAAACGTCACTTTTGAAGTGTTTTCTTGTACTTTTAAGCCAATCAGATACCCTACGGGCTCGGAAAGTGCAACGAAACCATCAAATTTTAGCTAGAAACTGTATTTTTGTCGATTTTTATTGAATTTGAACTATATTTCAACGTTTTTTGATGGTTCTGAGCCACCAAACACACTTAAAGCATGCAGAATCGACTCAGAATAGGAAAAGGAGACGTTTAGGTCAATTTTATGCATTCTGGCGTTCGTAGATACAAGAAAACTGTTAAAATTCTTCAGAAACGTCACTTTTGAAGTGTTTTCTTGTACTTTTAAGCCAATCAGATACCCTACGGGCTCGGAAAGTGCAACGAAACCATCAAATTTTAGCTAGAAACTGTATTTTTGTCGATTTTTATTGAATTTGAACTATATTTCAACGTTTTTTGATGGTTCTGAGCCACCAAACACACTTAAAGCATGCAGAATCGACTCAGAATAGGAAAAGGAGACGTTTAGGTCAATTTTATGCATTCTGGCGTTCGTAGATACAAGAAAACTGTTAAAATTCTTCAGAAACGTCACTTTTGAAATGTTTTCTTGTACTTTTAAGCCAATCAGATACCCTACGGGCTCGGAAAGTGCAACGAAACCATCAAATTTTAGCTAGAAACTGTATTTTTGCCGATTTTTATTGAATTTGAACTATATTTCAACGTTTTTTGATGGTTCTGAGCCACCAAACACACTTAAAGCATGCAGAATCGACTCAGAATAGGAAAAGGAGACGTTTAGGTCAATTTTATGCATTCTGGCGTTCGTAGATACAAGAAAACTGTTAAAATTCTTCAGAAACGTCACTTTTGAAGTGTTTTCTTGTACTTTTAAGCCAATCAGATACCCTACGGGCTCGGAAAGTGCAACGAAACCATCAAATTTTAGCTAGAAACTGTATTTTTGTCGATTTTTATTGAATTTGAACTATATTTCAACGTTTTTTGATGGTTCTAAGCCACCAAACACACTTAAAGCATGCAGAATCGACTCAGAATAGGAAAAGGAGACGTTTAGGTCAATTTTATGCATTCTGGCGTTCGTAGATACAAGAAAACTGTTAAAATTCTTCAGAAACGTCACTTTTGAAGTGTTTTCTTGTACTTTTAAGCCAATCAGATACCCTACGGGCTCGGAAAGTGCAACGAAACCATCAAATTTTAGCTAGAAACTGTATTTTTGTCGATTTTTATTGAATTTGAACTATATTTCAACGTTTTTTGATGGTTCTGAGCCACCAAACACACTTAAAGCATGCAGAATCGACTCAGAATAGGAAAAGGAGACGTTTAGGTCAATTTTATGCATTCTGGCGTTCGTAGATACAAGAAAACTGTTAAAATTCTTCAGAAACGTCACTTTTGAAGTGTTTTCTTGTACTTTTAAGCCAATCAGATACCCAACGGGCTCGGAAAGTGCAACGAAACCATCAAATTTTAGCTAGAAACTGTATTTTTGTCGATTTTTATTGAATTTGAACTATATTTCAACGTTTTTTGATGGTTCTGAGCCACCAAACACACTTAAAGCATGCAGAATCGACTCAGAATAGGAAAAGGAGACGTTTAGGTCAATTTTATGCATTCTGGCGTTCGTAGATACAAGAAAACTGTTAAAATTCTTCAGAAACGTCACTTTTGAAGTGTTTTCTTGTACTTTTAAGCCAATCAGATACCCTACGGGCTCGGAAAGTGCAACGAAACCATCAAATTTTAGCTAGAAACTGTATTTTTGTCGATATTTATTGAATTTGAACTATATTTCAACGTTTTTTGATGGTTCTGAGCCACCAAACACACTTAAAGCATGCAGAATCGACTCAGAATAGGAAAAGGAGACGTTTAGGTCAATTTTATGCATTCTGGCGTTCGTAGATACAAGAAAACTGTTAAAATTCTTCAGAAACGTCACTTTTGAAGTGTTTTCTTGTACTTTTAAGCCAATCAGATACCCAACGGGCTCGGAAAGTGCAACGAAACCATCAAATTTTAGCTAGAAACTGTATTTTTGTCGATTTTTATTGAATTTGAACTATATTTCAACGTTTTTTGATGGTTCTGAGCCACCAAACACACTTAAAGCATGCAGAATCGACTCAGAATAGGAAAAGGAGACGTTTAGGTCAATTTTATGCATTCTGGCGTTCGTAGATACAAGAAAACTGTTAAAATTCTTCAGAAACGTCACTTTTGAAGTGTTTTCTTGTACTTTTAAGCCAATCAGATACCCTACGGGCTCGGAAAGTGCAACGAAACCATCAAATTTTAGCTAGAAACTGTATTTTTGTCGATTTTTATTGAATTTGAACTATATTTCAACGTTTTTTGATGGTTCTGAGCCACCAAACACACTTAAAGCATGCAGAATCGACTCAGAATAGGAAAAGGAGACGTTTAGGTCAATTTTATGCATTCTGGCGTTCGTAGATACAAGAAAACTGTTAAAATTCTTCAGAAACGTCACTTTTGAAGTGTTTTCTTGTACTTTTAAGCCAATCAGATACCCTACGGGCTCGGAAAGTGCAACGAAACCATCAAATTTTAGCTAGAAACTGTATTTTTGTCGATTTTTATTGAATTTGAACTATATTTCAACGTTTTTTGATGGTTCTGAGCCACCAAACACACTTAAAGCATGCAGAATCGACTCAGAATAGGAAAAGGAGACGTTTAGGTCAATTTTATGCATTCTGGCGTTCGTAGATACAAGAAAACTGTTAAAATTCTTCAGAAACGTCACTTTTGAAGTGTTTTCTTGTACTTTTAAGCCAATCAGATACCCTACGGGCTCGGAAAGTGCAACGAAACCATCAAATTTTAGCTAGAAACTGTATTTTTGTCGATTTTTATTGAATTTGAACTATATTTCAACGTTTTTTGATGGTTCTGAGCCACCAAACACACTTAAAGCATGCAGAATCGACTCAGAATAGGAAAAGGAGACGTTTAGGTCAATTTTATGCATTCTGGCGTTCGTAGATACAAGAAAACTGTTAAAATTCTTCAGAAACGTCACTTTTGAAGTGTTTTCTTGTACTTTTAAGCCAATCAGATACCCTACGGGCTCGGAAAGTGCAACGAAACCATCAAATTTTAGCTAGAAACTGTATTTTTGTCGATTTTTATTGAATTTGAACTATATTTCAACGTTTTTTGATGGTTCTGAGCCACCAAACACACTTAAAGCATGCAGAATCGACTCAGAATAGGAAAAGGAGACGTTTAGGTCAATTTTATGCATTCTGGCGTTCGTAGATACAAGAAAACTGTTAAAATTCTTCAGAAACGTCACTTTTGAAGTGTTTTCTTGTACTTTTAAGCCAATCAGATACCCTACGGGCTCGGAAAGTGCAACGAAACCATCAAATTTTAGCTAGAAACTGTATTTTTGTCGATTTTTATTGAATTTGAACTATATTTCAACGTTTTTTGATGGTTCTGAGCCACCAAACACACTTAAAGTATGCAGAATCGACTCAGAATAGGAAAAGGAGACGTTTAGGTCAATTTTATGCATTCTGGCGTTCGTAGATACAAGAAAACTGTTAAAATTCTTCAGAAACGTCACTTTTGAAGTGTTTTCTTGTACTTTTAAGCCAATCAGATACCCTACGGGCTCGGAAAGTGCAACGAAACCATCAAATTTTAGCTAGAAACTGTATTTTTGTCGATTTTTATTGAATTTGAACTATATTTCAACGTTTTTTGATGGTTCTGAGCCACCAAACACACTTAAAGCATGCAGAATCGACTCAGAATAGGAAAAGGAGACGTTTAGGTCAATTTTATGCATTCTGGCGTTCGTAGATACAAGAAAACTGTTAAAATTCTTCAGAAACGTCACTTTTGAAGTGTTTTCTTGTACTTTTAAGCCAATCAGATACCCTACGGGCTCGGAAAGTGCAACGAAACCATCAAATTTTAGCTAGAAACTGTATTTTTGTCGATTTTTATTGAATTTGAACTATATTTCAACGTTTTTTGATGGTTCTGAGCCACCAAACACACTTAAAGCATGCAGAATCGACTCAGAATAGGAAAAGGAGACGTTTAGGTCAATTTTATGCATTCTGGCGTTCGTAGATACAAGAAAACTGTTAAAATTCTTCAGAAACGTCACTTTTGAAGTGTTTTCTTGTACTTTTAAGCCAATCAGATACCCTACGGGCTCGGAAAGTGCAACGAAACCATCAAATTTTAGCCAGAAACTGTATTTTTGTCGATTTTTATTGAATTTGAACTATATTTCAACGTTTTTTGATGGTTCTGAGCCACCAAACACACTTAAAGCATGCAGAATCGACTCAGAATAGGAAAAGGAGACGTTTAGGTCAATTTTATGCATTCTGGCGTTCGTAGATACAAGAAAACTGTTAAAATTCTTCAGAAACGTCACTTTTGAAGTGTTTTCTTGTACTTTTAAGCCAATCAGATACCCTACGGGCTCGGAAAGTGCAACGAAACCATCAAATTTTAGCTAGAAACTGTATTTTTGTCGATTTTTATTGAATTTGAAATAAATTTCAACGTTTTTTGATGGTTCTGAGCCACCAAACACACTTAAAGCATGCAGAATCGACTCAGAATAGGAAAAGGAGACGTTTAGGTCAATTTTATGCATTCTGGCGTTCGTAGATACAAGAAAACTGTTAAAATTCTTCAGAAACGTCACTTTTGAAGTGTTTTCTTGTACTTTTAAGCCAATCAGATACCCTACGGGCTCGGAAAGTGCAACGAAACCATCAAATTTTAGCTAGAAACTGTATTTTTGTCGATTTTTATTGAATTTGAACTATATTTCAACGTTTTTTGATGGTTCTGAGCCACCAAACACACTTAAAGCATGCAGAATCGACTCAGAATAGGAAAAGGAGACGTTGAGGTCAATTTTATGCATTCTGGCGTTCGTAGATACAAGAAAACTGTTAAAATTCTTCAGAAACGTCACTTTTGAAGTGTTTTCTTGTACTTTTAAGCCAATCAGATACCCTACGGGCTCGGAAAGTGCAACGAAACCATCAAATTTTAGCTAGAAACTGTATTTTTGTCGATTTTTATTGAATTTGAACTATATTTCAACGTTTTTTGATGGTTCTGAGCCACCAAACACACTTAAAGCATGCAGAATCGACTCAGAATAGGAAAAGGAGACGTTTAGGTCAATTTTATGCATTCTGGCATTCGTAGATACAAGAAAACTGTTAAAATTCTTCAGAAACGTCACTTTTGAAGTGTTTTCTTGTACTTTTAAGCCAATCAGATACCCTACGGGCTCGGAAAGTGCAACGAAACCATCAAATTTTAGCTAGAAACTGTATTTTTGTCGATTTTTATTGAATTTGAACTATATTTCAACGTTTTTTGATGGTTCTGAGCCACCAAACACACTTAAAGCATGCAGAATCGACTCAGAATAGGAAAAGGAGACGTTTAGGTCAATTTTATGCATTCTGGCGTTCGTAGATTCAAGAAAACTGTTAAAATTCTTCAGAAACGTCACTTTTGAAGTGTTTTCTTGTACTTTTAAGCCAATCAGATACCCTACGGGCTCGGAAAGTGCAACGAAACCATCAAATTTTAGCTAGAAACTGTATTTTTGTCGATTTTTATTGAATTTGAACTATATTTCAACGATTTTTGATGGTTCTGAGCCACCAAACACACTTAAAGCATGCAGAATCGACTCAGAATAGGAAAAGGAGACGTTTAGGTCAATTTTATGCATTCTGGCGTTATCTCTCTGTAGATACAAGAAAACTGTTAAAATTCTTCAGAAACGTCACTTTTGAAGTGTTTTCTTGTACTTTTAAGCCAATCAGATACCCTACGGGCTCGGAAAGTGCAACGAAACCATCAAATTTTAGCTAGAAACTGTATTTTTGTCGATTTTTATTGAATTTGAACTATATTTCAACGTTTTTTGATGGTTCTGAGCCACCAAACACACTTAAAGCATGCAGAATCGACTCAGAATAGGAAAAGGAGACGTTTAGGTCAATTTTATGCATTCTGGCGTTACAAGAAAACTGTTAAAATTCTTCAGAAACGTCACTTTTGAAGTGTTTTCTTGTACTTTTAAGCCAATCAGATACCCTACGGGCTCGGAAAGTGCAACGAAACCATCAAATTTTAGCTAGAAACTGTATTTTTGTCGATTTTTATTGAATTTGAACTATATTTCAACGTTTTTTGATGGTTCTGAGCCACCAAACACACTTAAAGCATGCAGAATCGACTCAGAATAGGAAAAGGAGACGTTTAGGTAAAATTTATGCATTCTGGCGTTCGTAGATACAAGAAAACTGTTAAAATTCTTCAGAAACGTCACTTTTGAAGTGTTTTCTTGTACTTTTAAACCAATCAGATACCCTACGGGCTCGGAAAGTGCAACGAAACCATCAAATTTTAGCTAGAAACTGTATTTTTGTCGATTTTTATTGAATTTGAACTATATTTCAACGTTTTTTGATGGTTCTGAGCCACCAAACACCCTTAAAGCATGCAGAATCAACTCAGAATAGGAAAAGGAGACGTTTAGGTCAATTTTATGCATTCTGGCGTTCGTAGATACAAGAAAACTGTTAAAATTCTTCAGAAACGTCACTTTTGAAGTGTTTTCTTGTACTTTGAAGCCAATCAGATACCCAACGGGCTCGGAAAGTGCAACGAAACCATCAAATTTTAGCTAGAGACTGTATTTTTGTCGATTTTTATTGAATTTGAACTATATTTCAACGTTTTTTGATGGTTCTGAGCCACCAAACACGCTTAAAGCATGCAGAATCGACTCAGAATAGGAAAAGGAGACGTTTAGGTCAATTTTATGCATTCTGGCGTTCGTAGATACAAGAAAACTGTTAAAATTCTTCAGAAACGTCACTTTTGAAGTGTTTTCTTGTACTTTTAAGCCAATCAGATACCCTACGGGCTCGGAAAGTGCAACGAAACCATCAAATTTTAGCTAGAAACTGTATTTTTGTCGATTTTTATTGAATTTGAACTATATTTCAACGTTTTTTGATGGTTCTGAGCCACCAAACACACTTAAAGCATGCAGAATCGACTCAGAATAGGAAAAGGAGACGTTTAGGTCAATTTTATGCATTCTGGCGTTCGTAGATACAAGAAAACTGTTAAAATTCTTCAGAAACGTCACTTTTGAAGTGTTTTCTTGTACTTTTAAGCCAATCAGATACCCTACGGGCTCGGAAAGTGCAACGAAACCATCAAATTTTAGCTAGAAACTGTATTTTTGTCGATTTTTATTGAATTTGAACTATATTTCAACGTTTTTTGATGGTTCTGAGCCACCAAACACACTTAAAGCATGCAGAATCGACTCAGAATAGGAAAAGGAGACGTTTAGGTCAATTTTATGCATTCTGGCGTTCGTAGATACAAGAAAACTGTTAAAATTCTTCAGAAACGTCACTTTTGAAGTGTTTTCTTGTACTTTTAAGCCAATCAGATACCCTACGGGCTCGGAAAGTGCAACGAAACCATCAAATTTTAGCTAGAAACTGTATTTTTGTCGATTTTTATTGAATTTGATTTATATTTCAACGTTTTTTGATGGTTCTGAGCCACCAAACACACTTAAAGCATGCAGAATCGACTCAGAATAGGAAAAGGAGACGTTTAGATCAATTTTATGCATTCTGGCGTTCGTAGATACAAGAAAACTGTTAAAATTCTTCAGAAACGTCACTTTTGAAGTGTTTTCTTGTACTTTTAAGCCAATCAGATACCCTACGGGCTCGGAAAGTGCAACGAAACCATCAAATTTTAGCTAGAAACTGTATTTTTGTCGATTTTTATTGAATTTGAACTATATTTCAACGTTTTTTGATGGTTCTGAGCCACCAAACACACTTAAAGCATGCAGAATCGACTCAGAATAGGAAAAGGAGACGTTTAGGTCAATTTTATGCATTCTGGCGTTCGTAGATACAAGAAAACTGTTAAAATTCTTCAGAAACGTCACTTTTGAAGTGTTTTCTTGTACTTTTAAGCCAATCAGATACCCGACGGGCTCGGAAAGTGCAACGAAACCATCAAATTTTAGCTAGAAACTGTATTTTTGTCGATTTTTATTGAATTTGAACTATATTTCAACGTTTTTTGATGGTTATGAGCCACCAAACACACTTAAAGCATGCAGAATCGACTCAGAATAGGAAAAGGAGACGTTTAGGTCAATTTTATGCATTCTGGCGTTCGTAGATACAAGAAAACTGTTAAAATTCTTCAGAAACGTCACTTTTGAAGTGTTTTCTTGTACTTTTAAGCCAATCAGATACCCTACGGGCTCGGAAAGTGCAACGAAACCATCAAATTTTAGCTAGAAACTGTATTTTTGTCGATTTTTATTGAATTTGAACTATATTTCAACGTTTTTTGATGGTTCTGAGCCACCAAACACACTTAAAGCATGCAGAATCGACTCAGAATTGGAAAAGGAGACGTTTAGGTCAATTTTATGCATTCTGGCGTTCGTAGATACAAGAAAACTGTTAAAATTCTTCAGAAACGTCACTTTTGAAGTGTTTTCTTGTACTTTTAAGCCAATCAGATACCCTACGGGCTCGGAAAGTGCAACGAAACCATCAAATTTTAGCTAGAAACTGTATTTTTGTCGATTTTTATTGAATTTGAACTATATTTCAACGTTTTTTGATGGTTCTGAGCCACCAAACACACTTAAAGCATGCAGAATCGACTCAGAATAGGAAAAGGAGACGTTTAGG
>NW_026973056.1:0-53109 GCF_036711695.1 Zophobas morio | reverse complement strand
TGACCTAAACGTCTCCTTTTCCTATTCTGAGTCGATTCTGCATGCTTTAAGTGTGTTTGGTGGCTCAGAACCATCAAAAAACGTTGAAATATAGTTCAAATTAAATAAAAATCGACAAAAATACAGTTTCTAGCTAAAATTTGATGGTTTCGTTGCACTTTCCGAGCCCGAAGGGTATCTGATTGGCTTAAAAGTACAAGAAAACACTTCAAAAGTGACGTTTCTGAAGAATTTTAACAGTTTTCTTGTATCTACGAACGCCAGAATGCATAAAATTGACCTAAACGTCTCCTTTTCCTATTCTGAGTCGATTCTGCATGCTTTAAGTGTGTTTGGTGGCTCAGAACCATCAAAAAACGTTGAAATATAGTTCAAATTCAATAAAAATCGACAAAAATACAGTTTCTAGCTAAAATTTGATGGTTTCGTTGCACTTTCCGAGCCCGTAGGGTATCTGATTGGCTTAAAAGTACAAGAAAACACTTCAAAAGTGACGTTTCTGAAGAATTTTAACAGTTTTCTTGTATCTACGAACGCCAGAATGCATAAAATTGACCTAAACGTCTCCTTTTCCTATTCTGAGTCGATTCTGCATGCTTTAAGTGTGTTTGGTGGCTCAGAACCATCAAAAAACGTTGAAATATAGTTCAAATTCAATAAAAATCGACAAAAATACAGTTTCTAGCTAAAATTTGATGGTTTCGTTGCACTTTCCGAGCCCGTAGGGTATCTGATTGGCTTAAAAGTACAAGAAAACACTTCAAAAGTGACGTTTCTGAAGAATTTTAACAGTTTTCTTGTATCTACGAACGCCAGAATGCATAAAATTGACCTAAACGTCTCCTTTTCCTATTCTGAGTCGATTCTGCATGCTTTAAGTGTGTTTGGTGGCTCAGAACCATCAAAAAACGTTGAAATATAGTTCAGATTCAATAAAAATCGACAAAAATACAGTTTCTAGCTAAAATTTGATGGTTTCGTTGCACTTTCCGAGCCCGTAGGGTATCTGATTGGCTTAAAAGTACAAGAAAACACTTCAAAAGTGACGTTTCTGAAGAATTTTAACAGTTTTCTTGTATCTACGAACGCCAGAATGCATAAAATTGACCTAAACGTCTCCTTTTCCTATTCTGAGTCGATTCTGCATGCTTTAAGTGTGTTTGGTGGCTCAGAACCATCAAAAAACGTTGAAATATAGTTCAAATTCAATAAAAATCGACAAAAATACAGTTTCTAGCTAAAATTTGATGGTTTCGTTGCACTTTCCGAGCCCGTAGGGTATCTGATTGGCTTAAAAGTACAAGAAAACACTTCAAAAGTGACGTTTCTGAAGAATTTTAACAGTTTTCTTGTATCTACGAACGCCAGAATGCATAAAATTGACCTAAACGTCTCCTTTTCCTATTCTGAGTCGATTCTGCATGCTTTAAGTGTGTTTGGTGGCTCAGAACCATCAAAAAACGTTGAAATATAGTTCAAATTCAATAAAAATCGACAAAAATACAGTTTCTAGCTATAATTTGATGGTTTCGTTGCACTTTCCGAGCCCGTAGGGTATCTGATTAGCTTAAAAATACAAGAAAACACTTCAAAAGTGACGTTTCTGAATAATTTTAACAGTTTTCTTGTATCTACGAACGCCAGAATGCATAAAATTGACCTAAACGTCTCCTTTTCCTATTCTGAGTCGATTCTGCATGCTTTAAGTGTGTTTGGTGGCTCAGAACCATCAAAAAACGTTGAAATATAGTTCAAATTCAATAAAAATCGACAAAAATACAGTTTCTAGCTAAAATTTGATGGTTTCGTTGCACTTTCCGAGCCCGTAGGGTATCTGATTGGCTTAAACGTACAAGAAAACACTTCAAAAGTGACGTTTCTGAAGAATTTTAACAGTTTTCTTGTATCTACGAACGCCAGAATGCATAAAATTGACCTAAACGTCTCCTTTTCCTATTCTGAGTCGATTCTGCATGCTTTAAGTGTGTTTGGTGGCTCAGAACCATCAAAAAACGTTGAAATATAGTTCAAATTCAATAAAAATCGACAAAAATACAGTTTCTAGCTAAAATTTGATGGTTTCGTTGCACTTTCCGAGCCCGTAGGGTATCTGATTGGCTTAAAAGTACAAGAAAACACTTCAAAAGTGACGTTTCTGAAGAATTTTAACAGTTTTCTTGTATCTACGAACGCCAGAATGCATAAAATTGACCTAAACGTCTCCTTTTCCTATTCTGAGTCGATTCTGCATGCTTTAAGTGTGTTTGGTGGCTCAGAACCATCAAAAAACGTTGAAATATAGTTCAAATTCAATAAAAATCGACAAAAATACAGTTTCTAGCTAAAATTTGATGGTTTCGTTGCACTTTCCGAGCCCGTAGGGTATCTGATTGGCTTAAAAGTACAAGAAAACACTTCAAAAGTGACGTTTCTGAAGAATTTTAACAGTTTTCTTGTATCTACGAACGCCAGAATGCATAAAATTGACCTAAACGTCTCCTTTTCCTATTCTGAGTCGATTCTGCATGCTTTAAGTGTGTTTGGTGGCTCAGAACCATCAAAAAACGTTGAAATATAGTTCAAATTAAATAAAAATCGACAAAAATACAGTTTCTAGCTAAAATTTGATGGTTTCGTTGCACTTTCCGAGCCCGAAGGGTATCTGATTGGCTTAAAAGTACAAGAAAACACTTCAAAAGTGACGTTTCTGAAGAATTTTAACAGTTTTCTTGTATCTACGAACGCCAGAATGCATAAAATTGACCTAAACGTCTCCTTTTCCTATTCTGAGTCGATTCTGCATGCTTTAAGTGTGTTTGGTGGCTCAGAACCATCAAAAAACGTTGAAATATAGTTCAAATTCAATAAAAATCGACAAAAATACAGTTTCTAGCTAAAATTTGATGGTTTCGTTGCACTTTCCGAGCCCGTAGGGTATCTGATTGGCTTAAAAGTACAAGAAAACACTTCAAAAGTGACGTTTCTGAAGAATTTTAACAGTTTTCTTGTATCTACGAACGCCAGAATGCATAAAATTGACCTAAACGTCTCCTTTTCCTATTCTGAGTCGATTCTGCATGCTTTAAGTGTGTTTGGTGGCTCAGAACCATCAAAAAACGTTGAAATATAGTTCAAATTCAATAAAAATCGACAAAAATACAGTTTCTAGCTAAAATTTGATGGTTTCGTTGCACTTTCCGAGCCCGAAGGGTATCTGATTGGCTTAAAAGTACAAGAAAACACTTCAAAAGTGACGTTTCTGAAGAATTTTAACAGTTTTCTTGTATCTACGAACGCCAGAATGCATAAAATTGACCTAAACGTCTCCTTTTCCTATTCTGAGTCGATTCTGCATGCTTTAAGTGTGTTTGGTGGCTCAGAACCATCAAAAAACGTTGAAATATAGTTCAAATTAAATAAAAATCGACAAAAATACAGTTTCTAGCTAAAATTTGATGGTTTCGTTGCACTTTCCGAGCCCGAAGGGTATCTGATTGGCTTAAAAGTACAAGAAAACACTTCAAAAGTGACGTTTCTGAAGAATTTTAACAGTTTTCTTGTATCTACGAACGCCAGAATGCATAAAATTGACCTAAACGTCTCCTTTTCCTATTCTGAGTCGATTCTGCATGCTTTAAGTGTGTTTGGTGGCTCAGAACCATCAAAAAACGTTGAAATATAGTTCAAATTCAATAAAAATCGACAAAAATACAGTTTCTAGCTAAAATTTGATGGTTTCGTTGCACTTTCCGAGCCCGTAGGGTATCTGATTGGCTTAAAAGTACAAGAAAACACTTCAAAAGTGACGTTTCTGAAGAATTTTAACAGTTTTCTTGTATCTACGAACGCCAGAATGCATAAAATTGACCTAAACGTCTCCTTTTCCTATTCTGAGTCGATTCTGCATGCTTTAAGTGTGTTTGGTGGCTCAGAACCATCAAAAAACGTTGAAATATAGTTCAAATTCAATAAAAATCGACAAAAATACAGTTTCTAGCTAAAATTTGATGGTTTCGTTGCACTTTCCGAGCCCGAAGGGTATCTGATTGGCTTAAAAGTACAAGAAAACACTTCAAAAGTGACGTTTCTGAAGAATTTTAACAGTTTTCTTGTATCTACGAACGCCAGAATGCATAAAATTGACCTAAACGTCTCCTTTTCCTATTCTGAGTCGATTCTGCATGCTTTAAGTGTGTTTGGTGGCTCAGAACCATCAAAAAACGTTGAAATATAGTTCAAATTCAATATAAATCGACAAAAATACAGTTTCTAGCTAAAATTTGATGGTTTCGTTGCACTTTCCGAGCCCGTAGGGTATCTGATTGGCTTAAAAGTACAAGAAAACACTTCAAAAGTGACGTTTCTGAAGAATTTTAACAATTTTCTTGTATCTACGAACGCCAGAATGCATAAAATTGACCTAAACGTCTCCTTTTCCTATTCTGAGTCGATTCTGCATGCTTTAAGTGTGTTTGGTGGCTCAGAACCATCAAAAAACGTTGAAATATAGTTCAAATTCAATAAAAATCGACAAAAATACAGTTTCTAGCTAAAATTTGATGGTTTCGTTGCACTTTCCGAGCCCGTAGGGTATCTGATTGGCTTAAAAGTACAAGAAAACACTTCAAAAGTGACGTTTCTGAAGAATTTTAACAGTTTTCTTGTATCTACGAACGCCAGAATGCATAAAATTGACCTAAACGTCTCCTTTTCCTATTCTGAGTCGATTCTGCATGCTTTAAGTGTGTTTGGTGGCTCAGAACCATCAAAATACGTTGAAATATAGTTCAAATTCAATAAAAATCGACAAAAATACAGTTTCTAGCTAAAATTTGATGGTTTCGTTGCACTTTCCGAGCCCGTAGGGTATCTGATTGGCTTAAAAGTACAAGAAAACACTTCAAAAGTGACGTTTCTGAAGAATTTTAACAGTTTTCTTGTATCTACGAACGCCAGAATGCATAAAATTGACCTAAACGTCTCCTTTTCCTATTCTGAGTCGATTCTGCATGCTTTAAGTGTGTTTGGTGGCTCAGAACCATCAAAAAACGTTGAAATATAGTTCAAATTCAATAAAAATCGACAAAAATACAGTTTCTAGCTAAAATTTGATGGTTTCGTTGCACTTTCCGAGCCCGTAGGGTATCTGATTGGCTTAAAAGTACAAGAAAACACTTCAAAAGTGACGTTTCTGAAGAATTTTAACAGTTTTCTTGTATCTACGAACGCCAGAATGCATAAAATTGACCTAAACGTCTCCTTTTCCTATTCTGAGTCGATTCTGCATGCTTTAAGTGTGTTTGGTGGCTCAGAACCATCAAAAAACGTTGAAATATAGTTCAAATTCAATAAAAATCGACAAAAATACAGTTTCTAGCTAAAATTTGATGGTTTCGTTGCACTTTCCGAGCCCGAAGGGTATCTGATTGGCTTAAAAGTACAAGAAAACACTTCAAAAGTGACGTTTCTGAAGAATTTTAACAGTTTTCTTGTATCTACGAACGCCAGAATGCATAAAATTGACCTAAACGTCTCCTTTTCCTATTCTGAGTCGATTCTGCATGCTTTAAGTGTGTTTGGTAGCTCAGAACCATCAAAAAACGTTGAAATATAGTTCAAATTCAATATAAATCGACAAAAATACAGTTTCTAGCTAAAATTTGATGGTTTCGTTGCACTTTCCGAGCCCGTAGGGTATCTGATTGGCTTAAAAGTACAAGAAAACACTTCAAAAGTGACGTTTCTGAAGAATTTTAACAGTTTTCTTGTATCTACGAACGCCAGAATGCATAAAATTGACCTAAACGTCTCCTTTTCCTATTCTGAGTCGATTCTGCATGCTTTAAGTGTGTTTGGTGGCTCAGAACCATCAAAAAACGTTGAAATATAGTTCAAATTCAATAAAAATCGACAAAAATACAGTTTCTAGCTAAAATTTGATGGTTTCGTTGCACTTTCCGAGCCCGTAGGGTATCTGATTGGCTTAAAAGTACAAGAAAACACTTCAAAAGTGACGTTTCTGAAGAATTTTAACAGTTTTCTTGTATCTACGAACGCCAGAATGCATAAAATTGACCTAAACGTCTCCTTTTCCTATTCTGAGTCGATTCTGCATGCTTTAAGTGTGTTTGGTGGCTCAGAACAATCAAAAAACGTTGAAATATAGTTCAAATTCAATAAAAATCGACAAAAATACAGTTTCTAGCTAAAATTTGATGGTTTCGTTGCACTTTCCGAGCCCGTAGGGTATCTGATTGGCTTAAAAGTACAAGAAAACACTTCAAAAGTGACGTTTCTGAAGAATTTTAACAGTTTTCTTGTATCTACGAACGCCAGAATGCATAAAATTGACCTAAACGTCTCCTTTTCCTATTCTGAGTCGATTCTGCATGCTTTAAGTGTGTTTGGTGGCTCAGAACCATCAAAAAACGTTGAAATATAGTTCAAATTCAATAAAAATCGACAAAAATACAGTTTCTAGCTAAAATTTGATGGTTTCGTTGCACTTTCCGAGCCCGAAGGGTATCTGATTGGCTTAAAAGTACAAGAAAACACTTCAAAAGTGACGTTTCTGAAGAATTTTAACAGTTTTCTTGTATCTACGAACGCCAGAATGCATAAAATTGACCTAAACGTCTCCTTTTCCTATTCTGAGTCGATTCTGCATGCTTTAAGTGTGTTTGGTAGCTCAGAACCATCAAAAAACGTTGAAATATAGTTCAAATTCAATATAAATCGACAAAAATACAGTTTCTAGCTAAAATTTGATGGTTTCGTTGCACTTTCCGAGCCCGTAGGGTATCTGATTGGCTTAAAAGTACAAGAAAACACTTCAAAAGTGACGTTTCTGAAGAATTTTAACAGTTTTCTTGTATCTACGAACGCCAGAATGCATAAAATTGACCTAAACGTCTCCTTTTCCTATTCTGAGTCGATTCTGCATGCTTTAAGTGTGTTTGGTGGCTCAGAACCATCAAAAAACGTTGAAATATAGTTCAAATTCAATAAAAATCGACAAAAATACAGTTTCTAGCTAAAATTTGATGGTTTCGTTGCACTTTCCGAGCCCGTAGGGTATCTGATTGGCTTAAAAGTACAAGAAAACACTTCAAAAGTGACGTTTCTGAAGAATTTTAACAGTTTTCTTGTATCTACGAACGCCAGAATGCATAAAATTGACCTAAACGTCTCCTTTTCCTATTCTGAGTCGATTCTGCATGCTTTAAGTGTGTTTGGTGGCTCAGAACAATCAAAAAACGTTGAAAAATAGTTCAAATTCAATAAAAATCGACAAAAATACAGTTTCTAGCTAAAATTTGATGGTTTCGTTGCACTTTCCGAGCCCGTAGGGTATCTGATTGGCTTAAAAGTACAAGCAAACACTTCAAAAGTGACGTTTCTGAAGAATTTTAACAGTTTTCTTGTATCTACGAACGCCAGAATGCATAAAATTGACCTAAACGTCTCCTTTTCCTATTCTGAGTCGATTCTGCATGCTTTAAGTGTGTTTGTTGGCTCAGAACCATCAAAAAACGTTGAAATATAGTTCAAATTCAATAAAAATCGACAAAAATACAGTTTCTAGCTAAAATTTGATGGTTTCGTTGCACTTTCCGAGCCCGTAGGGTATCTGATTGGCTTAAAAGTACAAGAAAACACTTCAAAAGTGACGTTTCTGAAGAATTTTAACAGTTTTCTTGTATCTACGAACGCCAGAATGCATAAAATTGACCTAAACGTCTCCTTTTCCTATTCTGAGTCGATTCTGCATGCTTTAAGTGTGTTTGGTGGCTCAGAACCATCAAAAAACGTTGAAATATAGTTCAAATTCAATAAAAATCGACAAAAATACAGTTTCTAGCTAAAATTTGATGGTTTCGTTGCACTTTCCGAGCCCGTAGGGTATCTGATTGGCTTAAAAGTACAAGAAAACACTTCAAAAGTGACGTTTCTGAAGAATTTTAACAGTTTTCTTGTATCTACGAACGCCAGAATGCATAAAATTGACCTAAACGTCTCCTTTTCCTATTCTGAGTCGATTCTGCATGCTTTAAGTGTGTTTGGTGGCTCAGAACCATCAAAAAACGTTGAAATATAGTTCAAATTCAATAAAAATCGACAAAAATACAGTTTCTAGCTAAAATTTGATGGTTTCGTTGCACTTTCCGAGCCCGTAGGGTATCTGATTGGCTTAAAAGTACAAGAAAACACTTCAAAAGTGACGTTTCTGAAGAATTTTAACAGTTTTCTTGTATCTACGAACGCCAGAATGCATAAAATTGACCTAAACGTCTCCTTTTCCTATTCTGAGTCGATTCTGCATGCTTTAAGTGTGTTTGGTGGCTCAGAACCATCAAAAAACGTTGAAATATAGTTCAAATTCAATAAAAATCGACAAAAATACAGTTTCTAGCTAAAATTTGATGGTTTCGTTGCACTTTCCGAGCCCGTAGGGTATCTGATTGGCTTAAAAGTACAAGAAAACACTTCAAAAGTGACGTTTCTGAAGAATTTTAAAAGTTTTCTTGTATCTACGAACGCCAGAATGCATAAAATTGACCTAAACGTCTCCTTTTCCTATTCTGAGTCGATTCTGCATGCTTTAAGTGTGTTTGGTGGCTCAGAACCATCAAAAAACGTTGAAATATAGTTCAAATTCAATAAAAATCGACAAAAATACAGTTTCTAGCTAAAATTTGATGGTTTCGTTGCACTTTCCGAGCCCGTAGGGTATCTGATTGGCTTAAAAGTACAAGAAAACACTTCAAAAGTGACGTTTCTGAAGAATTTTAACAGTTTTCTTGTATCTACGAACGCCAGAATGCATAAAATTGACCTAAACGTCTCCTTTTCCTATTCTGAGTCGATTCTGCATGCTTTAAGTGTGTTTGGTGGCTCAGAACCATCAAAAAACGTTGAAATATAGTTCAAATTCAATAAAAATCGACAAAAATACAGTTTCTAGCTAAAATTTGATGGTTTCGTTGCACTTTCCGAGCCCGTAGGGTATCTGATTGGCTTAAAAGTACAAGAAAACACTTCAAAAGTGACGTTTCTGAAGAATTTTAACAGTTTTCTTGTATCTACGAACGCCAGAATGCATAAAATTGACCTAAACGTCTCCTTTTCCTATTCTGAGTCGATTCTGCATGCTTTAAGTGTGTTTGGTGGCTCAGAACCATCAAAAAACGTTGAAATATAGTTCAAATTCAATAAAAATCGACAAAAATACAGTTTCTAGCTAAAATTTGATGGTTTCGTTGCACTTTCCGAGCCCATAGGGTATCTGATTGGCTTAAAAGTACAAGAAAACACTTCAAAAGTGACGTTTCTGAAGAATTTTAACAGTTTTCTTGTATCAACGAACGCCAGAATGCATAAAATTGACCTAAACGTCTCCTTTTCCTATTCTGAGTCGATTCTGCATGCTTTAATTGTGTTTGGTGGCTCAGAACCATCAAAAAACGTTGAAATATAGTTCAAATTCAATAAAAATCGACAAAAATACAGTTTCTAGCTAAAATTTGATGGTTTCGTTGCACTTTCCGAGCCCGTAGGGTATCTGATTGGCTTAAAAGTACAAGAAAACACTTCAAAAGTGACGTTTCTGAAGAATTTTAACAGTTTTCTTGTATCTACGAACGCCAGAATGCATAAAATTGACCTAAACGTCTCCTTTTCCTATTCTGAGTCGATTCTGCATGCTTTAAGTGTGTTTGGTGGCTCAGAACCATCAAAAAACATTGAAATATGGTTCAAATTCAATAAAAATCGACAAAAATACAGTTTCTAGCTAAAATTTGATGGTTTCGTTGCACTTTCCGAGCCCGTCGGGTATCTGATTGGCTTAAAAGTACAAGAAAACACTTCAAAAGTGACGTTTCTGAAGAATTTTAACAGTTTTCTTGTATCTACGAACGCCAGAATGCATAAAATTGACCTAAACGTCTCCTTTTCCTATTCTGAGTCGATTCTGCATGCTTTAAGTGTGTTTGGTGGCTCAAAACCATCAAAAAACGTTGAAAAATAGTTCAAATTCAATAAAAATCGACAAAAATACAGTTTCTAGCTAAAATTTGATGGTTTCGTTGCACTTTCCGAGCCCGTAGGGTATCTGATTGGCTTAAAAGTACAAGAAAACACTTCAAAAGTGACGTTTCTGAAGAATTTTAACAGTTTTCTTGTATCTACGAACGCCAGAATGCATAAAATTGACCTAAACGTCTCCTTTTCCTATTCTGAGTCGATTCTGCATGCTTTAAGTGTTTTTGGTGGCTCAGAACCATCAAAAAACGTTGAAATATAGTTCAAATTCAATAAAAATCGACAAAAATACAGTTTCTAGCTAAAATTTGATGGTTTCGTTGCACTTTCCGAGCCCGTAGGGTATCTGATTGGCTTAAAAGTACAAGAAAACACTTCAAAAGTGACGTTTCTGAAGAATTTTAACAGTTTTCTTGTATCTACGAACGCCAGAATGCATAAAATTGACCTAAACGTCTCCTTTTCCTATTCTGAGTCGATTCTGCATGCTTTAAGTGTGTTTGGTGGCTCAGAACCATCAAAAAACGTTGAAATATAGTTCAAATTCAATAAAAATCGACAAAAATACAGTTTCTAGCTAAAATTTGAGGGTTTCGTTGCACTTTCCGAGCCCGTAGGGTATCTGATTGGCTTAAAAGTACAAGAAAACACTTCAAAAGTGACGTTTCTGAAGAATTTTAACAGTTTTCTTGTATCTACGAACGCCAGAATGCATAAAATTGACCTAAACGTCTCCTTTTCCTATTCTGAGTCGATTCTGCATGCTTTAAGTGTGTTTGGTGGCTCAGAACCATCAAAAAACGTTGAAATATAGTTCAAATTCAATAAAAATCGACAAAAATACAGTTTCTAGCTAAAATTTGATGGTTTCGTTGCACTTTCCGAGCCCGAAGGGTATCTGATTGGCTTAAAAGTACAAGAAAACACTTCAAAAGTGACGTTTCTGAAGAATTTTAACAGTTTTCTTGTATCTACGAACGCCAGAATGCATAAAATTGACCTAAACGTCTAATTTTCCTATTCTGAGTCGATTCTGCATGCTTTAAGTGTGTTTGGTGGCTCAGAACCATCAAAAAACGTTGAAATATAGTTCAAATTCAATAAAAATCGACAAAAATACAGTTTCTAGCTAAAATTTGATGGTTTCGTTGCACTTTCCGAGCCCGTAGGGTATCTGATTGGCTTATAAGTACAAGAAAACACTTCAAAAGTGACGTTTCTGAAGAATTTTAACAGTTTTCTTGTATCTACGAACGCCAGAATGCATAAAATTGACCTAAACGTCTCCTTTTCCTATTCTGAGTCGATTCTGCATGCTTTAAGTGTGTTTGGTGGCTCAGAACCATCAAAAAACGTTGAAATATAGTTCAAATTCAATAAAAATCGACAAAAATACAGTTTCTAGCTAAAATTTGATGGTTTCGTTGCACTTTCCGAGCCCGTAGGGTATCTGATTGGCTTAAAAGTACAAGAAAACACTTCAAAAGTGACGTTTCTGAAGAATTTTAACAGTTTTCTTGTATCTACGAACGCCAGAATGCATAAAATTGACCTAAACGTCTCCTTTTCCTATTCTGAGTCGATTCTGCATGCTTTAAGTGTGTTTGGTGGCTCAGAACCATCAAAAAACGTTGAAATATAGTTCAAATTCAATAAAAATCGACAAAAATACAGTTTCTAGCTAAAATTTGATGGTTTCGTTGCACTTTCCGAGCCCGTAGGGTATCTGATTGGCTTAAAAGTACAAGAAAACACTTCAAAAGTGACGTTTCTGAAGAATTTTAACAGTTTTCTTGTATCTACGAACGCCAGAATGCATAAAATTGACCTAAACGTCTCCTTTTCCTATTCTGAGTCGATTCTGCATGCTTTAAGTGTGTTTGGTGGCTCAGAACCATCAAAAAACGTTGAAATATAGTTCAAATTCAATAAAAATCGACAAAAATACAGTTTCTAGCTAAAATTTGATGGTTTCGTTGCACTTTCCGAGCCCGTAGGGTATCTGATTGGCTTAAAAGTACAAGAAAACACTTCAAAAGTGACGTTTCTGAAGAATTTTAACAGTTTTCTTGTATCTACGAACGCCAGAATGCATAAAATTGACCTAAACGTCTCCTTTTCCTATTCTGAGTCGATTCTGCATGCTTTAAGTGTGTTTGGTGGCTCAGAACCATCAAAAAACGTTGAAATATAGTTCAAATTCAATAAAAATCGACAAAAATACAGTTTCTAGCTAAAATTTGATGGTTTCGTTGCACTTTCCGAGCCCGTAGGGTATCTGATTGGCTTAAAAGTACAAGAAAACACTTCAAAAGTGACGTTTCTGAAGAATTTTAACAGTTTTCTTGTATCTACGAACGCCAGAATGCATAAAATTGACCTAAACGTCTCCTTTTCCTATTCTGAGTCGATTCTGCATGCTTTAAGTGTGTTTGGTGGCTCAGAACCATCAAAAAACGTTGAAATATAGTTCAAATTCAATAAAAATCGACAAAAATACAGTTTCTAGCTAAAATTTGATGGTTTCGTTGCACTTTCCGAGCCCGTCGGGTATCTGATTGGCTTAAAAGTACAAGAAAACACTTCAAAAGTGACGTTTCTGAAGAATTTTAACAGTTTTCTTGTATCTACGAACGCCAGAATGCATAAAATTGACCTAAACGTCTCCTTTTCCTATTCTGAGTCGATTCTGCATGCTTTAAGTGTGTTTGGTGGCTCAGAACCATCAAAAAACGTTGAAATATAGTTCAAATTCAATAAAAATCGACAAAAATACAGTTTCTAGCTAAAATTTGATGGTTTCGTTGCACTTTCCGAGCCCGTTGGGTATCTGATTGGCTTAAAAGTACAAGAAAACACTTCAAAAGTGACGTTTCTGAAGAATTTTAACAGTTTTCTTGTATCCACGAACGCCAGAATGCATAAAATTGACCTAAACGTCTCCTTTTCCTATTCTGAGTCGATTCTGCATGCTTTAAGTGTGTTTGGTGGCTCAGAACCATCAAAAAACGTTGAAATATAGTTCAAATTCAATAAAAATCGACAAAAATACAGTTTCTAGCTAAAATTTGATGGTTTCGTTGCACTTTCCGAGCCCGTAGGGTATCTGATTGGCTTAAAAGTACAAGAAAACACTTCAAAAGTGACGTTTCTGAAGAATTTTAACAGTTTTCTTGTATCTACGAACGCCAGAATGCATAAAATTGACCTAAACGTCTCCTTTTCCTATTCTGAGTCGATTCTGCATGCTTTAAGTGTGTCTGGTGGCTCAGAACCTTCAAAAAACGTTGAAATATAGTTCAAATTCAATAAAAATCGACAAAAATACAGTTTCTAGCTAAAATTTGATGGTTTCGTTACACTTTCCGAGCCCGTAGGGTATCTGATTGGCTTAAAAGTACAAGAAAACACTTCAAAAGTGACGTTTCTGAAGAATTTTAACAGTTTTCTTGTATCTACGAACGCCAGAATGCATAAATTTGACCTAAACGTCTCCTTTTCCTATTCTGAGTCGATTCTGCAAGCTTTAAGTGTGTTTGGTGGCTCAGAACCATCAAAAAACGTTGAAATATAGTTCAAATTCAATAAAAATCGACAAAAATACAGTTTCTAGCTAAAATTTGATGGTTTCGTTGCACTTTCCGAGCCCGTAGGGTATCTGATTGGCTTAAAAGTACAAGAAAACACTTCAAAAGTGACGTTTCTGAAGAATTTTAACAGTTTTCTTGTATCTACGAACGCCAGAATGCATAAAATTGACCTAAACGTCTCCTTTTCCTATTCTGAGTCGATTCTGCATGCTTTAAGTGTGTTTGGTGGCTCAGAACCATCAAAAAACGTTGAAATATAGTTCAAATTCAATAAAAATCGACAAAAATACAGTTTCTAACTAAAATTTGATGGTTTCGTTGCACTTTCCGAGCCCGTCGGGTATCTGATTGGCTTAAAAGTACAAGAAAACACTTCAAAAGTGACGTTTCTGAAGAATTTTAACAGTTTTCTTGTATCTACGAACGCCAGAATGCATAAAATTGACCTAAACGTCTCCTTTTCCTATTCTGAGTCGATTCTGCATGCTTTAAGTGTGTTTGGTGGCTCAGAACCATCAAAAAACGTTGAAATATAGTTCAAATTCAATAAAAATCGACAAAAATACAGTTTCTAGCTAAAATTTGATGGTTTCGTTGCACTTTCCGAGCCCGTAGGTTATCTGATTGGCTTAAAAGTACAAGAAAACACTTCAAAAGTGACGTTTCTGAAGAATTTTAACAGTTTTCTTGTATCTACGAACGCCAGAATGCATAAAATTGACCTAAACGTCTCCTTTTCCTATTCTGAGTCGATTCTGCATGCTTTAAGTGTGTTTGGTGGCTCAGAACCATCAAAAAACGTTGAAATATAGTTCAAATTCAATAAAAATCGACAAAAATACAGTTTCTAGCTAAAATTTGATGGTTTCGTTGCACTTTCCGAGCCCGTAGGGTATCTGATTGGCTTAAAAGTACAAGAAAACACTTCAAAAGTGACGTTCCTGAAGAATTTTAACAGTTTTCTTGTATCTACGAACGCCAGAATGCATAAAATTGACCTAAACGTCTCCTTTTCCTATTCTGAGTCGATTCTGCATGCTTTAAGTGTGTTTGGTGGCTCAGAACCATCAAAAAACGTTGAAATATAGTTCAAATTCAATAAAAATCGACAAAAATACAGTTTCTAGCTAAAATTTGATGGTTTCGTTGCACTTTCCGAGCCCGTTGGGTATCTGATTGGCTTAAAAGTACAAGAAAACACTTCAAAAGTGACGTTTCTGAAGAATTTTAACAGTTTTCTTGTATCTACGAACGCCAGAATGCATAAAATTGACCTAAACGTCTCCTTTTCCTATTCTGAGTCGATTCTGCATGCTTTAAGTGTGTTTGGTGGCTCAGAACCATCAAAAAACGTTGAAATATAGTTCAAATTCAATAAAAATCGACAAAAATACAGTTTCTAGCTAAAATTTGATGGTTTCGTTGCACTTTCCGAGCCCGTTGGGTATCTGATTGGCTTAAAAGTACAAGAAAACACTTCAAAAGTGACGTTTCTGTAGAATTTTAACAGTTTTCTTGTATCTACGAACGCCAGAATGCATAAAATTGACCTAAACTTCTCCTTTTCCTATTCTGAGTCGATTCTGCATGCTTTAAGTGTGTTTGGTGGCTCAGAACCATCAAAAAACGTTGAAATATAGTTCAAATTCAATAAAAATCGACAAAAATACAGTTTCTAGCTAAAATTTGATGGTTTCGTTGCACTTTCCGAGCCCGTAGGTTATCTGATTGGCTTAAAAGTACAAGAAAACACTTCAAAAGTGACGTTTCTGAAGAATTTTAACAGTTTTCTTGTATCTACGAACGCCAGAATGCATAAAATTGACCTAAACGTCTCCTTTTCCTTTTCTGAGTCGATTCTGCATGCTTTAAGTGTGTTTGGTGGCTCAGAACCATCAAAAAACGTTGAAATATAGTTCAAATTCAATAAAAATCGACAAAAATACAGTTTCTAGCTAAAATTTGATGGTTTCGTTGCACTTTCCGAGCCCGTAGGGTATCTGATTGGCTTAAAAGTACAAGAAAACACTTCAAAAGTGACGTTTCTGAAGAATTTTAACAGTTTTCTTGTATCTACGAACGCCAGAATGCATAAAATTGACCTAAACGTCTCCTTTTCCTATTCTGAGTCGATTCTGCATGCTTTAAGTGTGTTTGGTGGCTCAGAACCATCAAAAAACGTTGAAATATAGTTCAAATTCAATATAAATCGACAAAAATACAGTTTCTGGCTAAAATTTGATGGTTTCGTTGCACTTTCCGAGCCCGTAGGGTATCTGATTGGCTTAAAAGTACAAGAAAACACTTCAAAAGTGACGTTTCTGAAGAATTTTAACAGTTTTCTTGTATCTACGAACGCCAGAATGCATAAAATTGACCTAAACGTCTCCTTTTCCTATTCTGAGTCGATTCTGCATGCTTTAAGTGTGTTTGGTGGCTCAGAACCATCAAAAAACGTTGAAATATAGTTCAAATTCAATAAAAATCGACAAAAATACAGTTTCTAGCTAAAATTTGATGGTTTCGTTGCACTTTCCGAGCCCGTAGGGTATCTGATTGGCTTAAAAGTACAAGAAAACACTTCAAAAGTGACGTTTCTGAAGAATTTTAACAGTTTTCTTGTATCTACGAACGCCAGAATGCATAAAATTGACCTAAACGTCTCCTTTTCCTATTCTGAGTCGATTCTGCATGCTTTAAGTGTGTTTGGTGGCTCAGAACCATCAAAAAACGTTGAAATATAGTTCAAATTCAATAAAAATCGACAAAAATACAGTTTCTAGCTAAAATTTGATGGTTTCGTTGCACTTTCCAAGCCCGTAGGGTATCTGATTGGGTTAAAAGGACAAGAAAACACTTCAAAAGTGACGTTTCTGAAGAATTTTATCAGTTTTCTTGTATCTACGAACGCCAGAATGCATAAAATTGACCTAAACGTCTCCTTTTCCTATTCTGAGTCGATTCTGCATGCTTTAAGTGTGTTTGGTGGCTCAGAACCATCAAAAAACGTTGAAATATAGTTCAAATTCAATAAAAATCGACAAAAATACAGTTTCTAGCTAAAATTTGATGGTTTCGTTGCACTTTCCGAGCCCGTAGGGTATCTGATTGGCTTAAAAGTACAAGAAAACACTTCAAAAGTGACGTTTCTGAAGAATTTTAACAGTTTTCTTGTATCTACGAACGCCAGAATGCATAAAATTGACCTAAACGTCTCCTTTTCCAATTCTGAGTCGATTCTGCATGCTTTAAGTGTGTTTGGTGGCTCAGAACCATCAAAAAACGTTGAAATATAGTTTAAATTCAATAAAAATCGACAAAAATACAGTTTCTAGCTAAAATTTGATGGTTTCGTTGCACTTTCCGAGCCCGTAGGGTATCTGATTGGCTTAAAAGTACAAGAAAACACTTCAAAAGTGACGTTTCTGAAGAATTTTAACAGTTTTCTTGTATCTACGAACGCCAGAATGCATTAAATTGACCTAAACGTCTCCTTTTCCTATTCTGAGTCGATTCTGCATGCTTTAAGTATGTTTGGTGGCTCAGAACCATCAAAAAACGTTGAAAAATAGTTCAAATTCAATAAAAATCGACAAAAATACAGTTTCTAGCTAAAATTTGATGGTTTCGTTGCACTTTCCGAGCCCGTAGGGTATCTGATTGGCTTAAAAGTACAAGAAAACACTTCAAAAGTGACGTTTCTGAAGAATTTTAACAGTTTTCTTGTATCAACGAACGCCAGAATGCATAAAATTGACCTAAACGTCTCCTTTTCCTATTCTGAGTCGATTCTGCATGCTTTAAGTGTGTTTGGTGGCGCAGAACCATCAAAAAACGTTGAAATATAGTTCAAATTCAATAAAAATCGACAAAAATACAGTTTCTAGCTAAAATTTGATGGTTTCGTTGCACTTTCCGAGCCCGTAGGGTATCTGATTGGCTTAAAAGTACAAGAAAACACTTCAAAAGTGACGTTTCTGAAGAATTTTAACAGTTTTCTTGTATCTACGAACGCCAGAATGCATAAAATTGACCTAAACGTCTCCTTTTCCTATTCTGAGTCGATTCTGCATGCTTTAAGTGTGTTTGGTGGCTCAGAACCATCAAACAACGTTGAAATATAGTTCAAATTCAATATAAATCGACAAAAATACAGTTTCTAGCTAAAATTTGATGGTTTCGTTGCACTTTCCGAGCCCGTAGGGTATCTGATTGGCTTAAAAGTACAAGAAAACACTTCAAAAGTGACGTTTCTGAAGAATTTTAACAGTTTTCTTGTATCTACGAACGCCAGAATGCATAAAATTGACCTAAACGTCTCCTTTTCCTATTCTGAGTCGATTCTGCATGCTTTAAGTGTGTTTGGTGGCTCAGAACCATCAAAAAACGTCGAAATATAGTTCAAATTCAATAAAAATCGACAAAAATACAGTTTCTAGCTAAAATTTGATGGTTTCGTTGCACTTTCCGAGCCCGTAGGGTATCTGATTGGCTTAAAAGTACAAGAAAACACTTCAAAAGTGACGTTTCTGAAGAATTTTAACAGTTTTCTTGTATCTACGAACGCCAGAATGCATAAAATTGACCTAAACGTCTCCTTTTCCTATTCTGAGTCGATTCTGCATGCTTTAAGTGTGTTTGGTGGCTCAGAACCATCAAAAAACGTTGAAAAATAGTTCAAATTCAATAAAAATCGACAAAAATACAGTTTCTAGCTAAAATTTGATGGTTTCGTTGCACTTTCCGAGCCCGTAGGGTATCTGATTGGCTTAAAAGTACAAGAAAACACTTCAAAAGTGACGTTTCTGAAGAATTTTAACAGTTTTCTTGTATCTACGAACGCCAGAATGCATAAATTTGACCTAAACGTCTCCTTTTCCTATTCTGAGTCGATTCTGCATGCTTTAAGTGTGTTTGGTGGCTCAGAACCATCAAAAAACGTTGAAATATAGTTCAAATTCAATAAAAATCGACAAAAATACAGTTTCTAGCTAAAATTTGATGGTTTCGTTGCACTTTCCGAGCCCGTAGGGTATCTGATTGGCTTGAAAGGACAAGAAAACACTTCAAAAGTGACGTTTCTGAAGAATTTTAACAGTTTTCTTGTATCTACGAACGCCAGAATGCATAAAATTGATCTAAACGTCTCCTTTTCCTATTCTGAGTCGATTCTGCATGCTTTAAGTGTGTTTGGTGGCTCAGAACCATCAAAAAACGTTGAAATATAGTTCAAATTCAATAAAAATCGACAAAAATACAGTTTCTAGCTAAAATTTGATGGTTTCGTTGCACTTTCCGAGCCCGTAGGGTATCTGATTGGCTTAAAAGTACAAGAAAACACTTCAAAAGTGACGTTTCTGAAGAATTTTAACAGTTTTCTTGTATCTACGAACGCCAGAATGCATAAAATTGACCTAAACGTCTCCTTTTCCTATTCTGAGTCGATTCTGCATCCTTTAAGTGTGTTTGGTGGCTCAGAACCATCAAAAAACGTTGAAATATAGTTTAAATTCAATAAAAATCGACAAAAATACAGTTTCTAGCTAAAATTTGATGGTTTCGTTGCACTTTCCGAGCCCGTAGGGTATCTGATTGGCTTAAAAGTACAAGAAAACACTTCAAAAGTGACGTTTCTGAAGAATTTTAACAGTTTTCTTGTATCTACGAACGCCAGAATGCATAAAATTGACCTAAACGTCTCCTTTTCCTATTCTGAGTCGATTCTGCATGCTTTAAGTGTGTTTGGTGGCTCAGAACCATCAAAAAACGTCGAAATATAGTTCAAATTCAATATAAATCGACAAAAATAGAGTTTCTAGCTAAAATTTGATGGTTTCGTTGCACTTTCCGAGCCCGTAGGGTATCTGATTGGCTTAAAAGTACAAGAAAACACTTCAAAAGTGACGTTTCTGAAGAATTTTAACAGTTTTCTTGTATCTACGAACGCCAGAATGCATAAAATTGACCTAAACGTCTCCTTTTCCTATTCTGAGTCGATTCTGCATGCTTTAAGTGTGTTTGGTGGCTCAGAACCATCAAAAAACGTTGAAAAATAGTTCAAATTCAATAAAAATCGACAAAAATACAGTTTCTAGCTAAAATTTGATGGTTTCGTTGCACTTTCCGAGCCCGTAGGGTATCTGATTGGCTTAAAAGTACAAGAAAACACTTCAAAAGTGACGTTTCTGAAGAATTTTAACAGTTTTCTTGTATCTACGAACGCCAGAATGCATAAAATTGACCTAAACGTCTCCTTTTCCTATTCTGAGTCGATTCTGCATGCTTTAAGTGTGTTTGGTGGCTCAGAACCATCAAAAAACGTTGAAATATAGTTCAAATTCAATAAAAATCGACAAAAATACAGTTTCTAGCTAAAATTTGATGGTTTCGTTGCACTTTCCGAGCCCGTAGGGTATCTGATTGGCTTAAAAGGACAAGAAAACACTTCAAAAGTGACGTTTCTGAAGAATTTTAACAGTTTTCTTGTATCTACGAACGCCAGAATGCATAAAATTGACCTAAACGTCTCCTTTTCCTATTCTGAGTCGATTCTGCATGCTTTAAGTGTGTTTGGTGGCTCAGAACCATCAAAAAACGTTGAAATATAGTTCAAATTCAATAAAAATCGACAAAAATACAGTTTCTAGCTAAAATTTGATGGTTTCGTTGCACTTTCCGAGCCCGTAGGGTATCTGATTGGCTTAAAAGTACAAGAAAATACTTCAAAAGTGACGTTTCTGAAGAATTTTAACAGTTTTCTTGCATCTACGAACGCCAGAATGCATAAAATTGACCTAAACGTCTCCTTTTCCTATTCTGAGTCGATTCTGCATGCTTTAAGTGTGTTTGGTGGCTCAGAACCATCAAAAAACGTTGAAATATAGTTTAAATTCAATAAAAATCGACAAAAATACAGTTTCTAGCTAAAATTTGATGGTTTCGTTGCACTTTCCGAGCCCGTAGGGTATCTGATTGGCTTAAAAGTACAAGAAAACACTTCAAAAGTGACGTTTCTGAAGAATTTTAACAGTTTTCTTGTATCTACGAACGCCAGAATGCATAAAATTGACCTAAACGTCTCCTTTTCCTATTCTGAGTCGATTCTGCATGCTTTAAGTATGTTTGGTGGCTCAGAACCATCAAAAAACGTTGAAATATAGTTCAAATTCAATAAAAATCGACAAAAATACAGTTTCTAGCTAAAATTTGATGGTTTCGTTGCACTTTCCGAGCCCGTTGGGTATCTGATTGGCTTAAAAGTACAAGAAAACACTTCAAAAGTGACGTTTCTGAAGAATTTTAACAGTTTTCTTGTATCTACGAACGCCAGAATGCATAAAATTGACCTAAACGTCTCCTTTTCCTATTCTGAGTCGATTCTGCATGCTTTAAGTGTGTTTGGTGGCTCAGAACCATCAAAAAACGTTGAAATATAGTTCAAATTCAATAAAAATCGACAAAAATACAGTTTCTAGCTAAAATTTGATGGTTTCGTTGCACTTTCCGAGCCCGTAGGGTATCTGATTGGCTTAAAAGTACAAGAAAACACTTCAAAAGTGACGTTTCTGAAGAATTTTAACAGTTTTCTTGTATCTACGAACGCCAGAATGCATAAAATTGACCTAAACGTCTCCTTTTCCTATTCTGAGTCGATTCTGCATGCTTTAAGTGTGTTTGGTGGCTCAGAACCATCAAAAAACGTTGAAATATAGTTCAAATTCAATAAAAATCGACAAAAATACAGTTTCTAGCTAAAATTTGATGGTTTCGTTGCATTTTCCGAGCCCGTAGGGTATCTGATTGGCTTAAAAGTACAAGAAAACACTTCAAAAGTGACGTTTCTGAAGAATTTTAACAGTTTTCTTGTATCTACGAACGCCAGAATGCATAAAATTGACCTAGACGTCTCCTTTTCCTATTCTGAGTCGATTCTGCATGCTTTAAGTGTGTTTGGTGGCTCAGAACCATCAAAAAACGTTGAAATATAGTTCAAATTCAATAAAAATCGACAAAAATACAGTTTCTAGCTAAAATTTGATGGTTTCGTTGCACTTTCCGAGCCCGTAGGGTATCTGATTGGCTTAAAAGTACAAGAAAACACTTCAAAAGTGACGTTTCTGAAGAATTTTAACAGTTTTCTTGTATCTACGAACGCCAGAATGCATAAAATTGATCTAAACGTCTCCTTTTCCTATTCTGAGTCGATTCTGCATGCTTTAAGTGTGTTTGGTGGCTCAGAACCATCAAAAAACGTTGAAATATAGTTCAAATTCAATAAAAATCGACAAAAATACAGTTTCTAGCTAAAATTTGATGGTTTCGTTGCACTTTCCGAGCCCGTAGGGTATCTGATTGGCTTAAAAGTACAAGAAAACACTTCAAAAGTGACGTTTCTGAAGAATTTTAACAGTTTTCTTGTATCTACGAACGCCAGAATGCATAAAATTGACCTAAACGTCTCCTTTTCCTATTCTGAGTCGATTCTGCATCCTTTAAGTGTGTTTGGTGGCTCAGAACCATCAAAAAACGTTGAAATATAGTTTAAATTCAATAAAAATCGACAAAAATACAGTTTCTAGCTAAAATTTGATGGTTTCGTTGCACTTTCCGAGCCCGTAGGGTATCTGATTGGCTTAAAAGTACAAGAAAACACTTCAAAAGTGACGTTTCTGAAGAATTTTAACAGTTTTCTTGTATCTACGAACGCCAGAATGCATAAAATTGACCTAAACGTCTCCTTTTCCTATTCTGAGTCGATTCTGCATGCTTTAAGTGTGTTTGGTGGCTCAGAACCATCAAAAAACGTTGAAATATAGTTCAAATTCAATAAAAATCGACAAAAATACAGTTTCTAGCTAAAATTTGATGGTTTCGTTGCACTTTCCGAGCCCGTAGGTTATCTGATTGGCTTAAAAGTACAAGAAAACACTTCAAAAGTGACGTTTCTGAAGAATTTTAACAGTTTTCTTGTATCTACGAACGCCAGAATGCATAAAATTGACCTAAACGTCTCCTTTTCCTATTCTGAGTCGATTCTGCATGCTTTAAGTGTGTTTGGTGGCTCAGAACCATCAAAAAACGTTGAAATATAGTTCAAATTCAATAAAAATCGACAAAAATACAGTTTCTAGCTAAAATTTGATGATTTCGTTGCACTTTCCGAGCCCGTAGGGTATCTGATTGGCTTAAAAGTACAAGAAAACACTTCAGAAGTGACGTTTCTGAAGAATTTTAACAGTTTTGTTGTATCTACGAACGCCAGAATGCATAAAATTGACCTAAACGTCTCCTTTTCCTATTCTGAGTCGATTCTGCATGCTTTAAGTGTGTTTGGTGGCTCAGAACCATCAAAAAACGTTGAAATATAGTTCAAATTCAATAAAAATCGACAAAAATACAGTTTCTAGCTAAAATTTGATGGTTTCGTTGCACTTTCCGAGCCCGTAGGGTATCTGATTGGCTTAAAAGTACAAGAAAACACTTCAAAAGTGACGTTTCTGAAGAATTTTAACAGTTTTCTTGTATCTACGAACGCCAGAATGCATAAAATTGACCTAAACGTCTCCTTTTCCTATTCTGAGTCGATTCTGCATGCTTTAAGTGTGTTTGGTGGCTCAGAACCATCAAAAAACGTTGAAATATAGTTCAAATTCAATAAAAATCGACAAAAATACAGTTTCTAGCTAAAATTTGATGGTTTCGTTGCACTTTCCGAGCCCGTAGGGTATCTGATTGGCTTAAAAGTACAAGAAAACACTTCAAAAGTGACGTTTCTGAAGAATTTTAACAGTTTTCTTGTATCTACGAACGCCAGAATGCATAAAATTGACCTAAACGTCTCCTTTTCCTATTCTGAGTCGATTCTGCATGCTTTAAGTGTGTTTGGTGGCTCAGAACCATCAAAAAACGTTGAAATATAGTTCAAATTCAATAAAAATCGACAAAAATACAGTTTCTAGCTAAAATTTGATGGTTTCGTTGCACTTTCCGAGCCCGTAGGGTATCGGATTGGCTTAAAAGTAAAACAAAACACTTCAAAAGTGACGTTTCTGAAGAATTTTAACAGTTTTCTTGTATCTACGAACGCCAGAATGCATAAAATTGATCTAAACGTCTCCTTTTCCTATTCTGAGTCGATTCTGCATGCTTTAAGTGTGTTTGGTGGCTCAGAACCATCAAAAAACGTTGAAATATAGTTCAAATTCAATAAAAATCGACAAAAATACAGTTTCTAGCTAAAATTTGATGGTTTCGTTGCACTTTGCGAGCCCGTAGGGTATCTGATTGGCTTAAAAGTACAAGAAAACACTTCAAAAGTGACGTTTCTGAAGAATTTTAACAGTTTTCTTGTATCTACGAACGCCAGAATGCATAAAATTGACCTAAACGTCTCCTTTTCCTATTCTGAGTCGATTCTGCATGCTTTAAGTGTGTTTGGTGGCTCAGAACCATCAAAAAACGTTGAAATATAGTTCAAATTCAATAAAAATCGACAAAAATACAGTTTCTAGCTAAAATTTGATGGTTTCGTTGCACTTTCCGAGCCCGTAGGATATCTGATTGGCTTAAAAGTACAAGAAAACACTTCAAAAGTGACGTTTCTGAAGAATTTTAACAGTTTTCTTGTATCTACGAACGCCAGAATGCATAAAATTGACCTAAACGTCTCCTTTTCCTATTCTGAGTCGATTCTGCATGCTTTAAGTGTGTTTGGTGGCTCAGAACCATCAAAAAACGTTGAAATATAGTTCAAATTCAATAAAAATCGACAAAAATACAGTTTCTAGCTAAAATTTGATGGTTTCGTTGCACTTTCCGAGCCCGTAGGGTATCTGATTGGCTTAGAAGTACAAGAAAACACTTCAGAAGTGACGTTTCTGAAGAATTTTAACAGTTTTCTTGTATCTACGAACGCCAGAATGCATAAAATTGACCTAAACGTCTCCTTTTCCTATTCTGAGTCGATTCTGCATGCTTTAAGTGTGTTTGGTGGCTCAGAACCATCAAAAAACGTTGAAATATAGTTCAAATTCAATAAAAATCGACAAAAATACAGTTTCTAGCTAAAATTTGATGGTTTCGTTGCACTTTCCGAGCCCGTAGGGTATCTGATTGGCTTAAAAGTACAAGAAAACACTTCAAAAGTGACGTTTCTGAAGAATTTTAACAGTTTTCTTGTATCTACGAACGCCAGAATGCATAAAATTGACCTAAACGTCTCCTTTTCCTATTCTGAGTCGATTCTGCATGCTTTAAGTGTGTTTGGTGGCTCAGAACCATCAAAAAACGTTGAAATATAGTTCAAATTCAATAAAAATCGACAAAAATACAGTTTCTAGCTAAAATTTGATGGTTTCGTTGCACTTTCCGAGCCCATAGGGTATCTGATTGGCTTAAAAGTACAAGAAAACACTTCAAAAGTGACGTTTCTGAAGAATTTTAACAGTTTTCTTGTATCTACGAACGCCAGAATGCATAAAATTGACCTAAACGTCTCCTTTTCCTGTTCTGAGTCGATTCTGCATGCTTTAAGTGTGTTTGGTGGCTCAGAACCATCAAAAAACGTTGAAATATAGTTCAAATTCAATAAAAATCGACAAAAATACAGTTTCTAGCTAAAATTTGATGGTTTCGTTGCACTTTCCGAGCCCGTAGGGTATCTGATTGGCTTAAAAGTACAAGAAAACACTTCAAAAGTGACGTTTCTGAAGAATTTTAACAGTTTTCTTGTATCTACGAACGCCAGAATGCATAAAATTGACCTAAACGTCTCCTTTTCCTATTCTGAGTCGATTCTGCATGCTTTAAGTGTGTTTGGTGGCTCAGAACCATCAAAAAACGTTGAAATATACTTCAAATTCAATAAAAATCGACAAAAATACAGTTTCTAGCTAAAATTTGATGGTTTCGTTGCACTTTCCGAGCCCGTAGGGTATCTGATTGGCTTAAAAGTACAAGAAAACACTTCAAAAGTGACGTTTCTGAAGAATTTTAACAGTTTTCTTGTATCTACGAACGCCAGAATGCATAAAATTGACCTAAACGTCTCCTTTTCCTATTCTGAGTCGATTCTGCATGCTTTAAGTGTGTTTGGTGGCTCAGAACCATCAAAAAACGTTGAAATATAGTTCAAATTCAATAAAAATCGACAAAAATACAGTTTCTAGCTAAAATTTGATGGTTTCGTTGCACTTTCCGAGCCCGTAGGGTATCTGATTGGCTTAAAAGTACAAGAAAACACTTCAAAAGTGACGTTTCTGAAGAATTTTAACAGTTTTCTTGTATCTACGAACGCCAGAATGCATAAAATTGACCTAAACGTCTCCTTTTCCTATTCTGAGTCGATTCTGCATGCTTTAAGTGTGTTTGGTGGCTCAGAACCATCAAAAAACGTTGAAATATAGTTCAAATTCAATAAAAATCGACAAAAATACAGTTTCTAGCTAAAATTTGATGGTTTCGTTGCACTTTCCGAGCCCGTAGGGTATCTGATTGGCTTAAAAGTACAAGAAAACACTTCAAAAGTGACGTTTCTGAAGAATTTTAACAGTTTTCTTGTATCTACGAACGCCAGAATGCATAAAATTGACCTAAACGTCTCCTTTTCCTATTCTGAGTCGATTCTGCATGCTTTAAGTGTGTTTGGTGGCTCAGAACCATCAAAAAACGTTGAAATATAGTTCAAATTCAATAAAAATCGACAAAAATACAGTTTCTAGCTAAAATTTGATGGTTTCGTTGCACTTTCCGAGCCCGTAGGGTATCTGATTGGCTTAAAAGTACAAGAAAACACTTCAAAAGTGACGTTTCTGAAGAATTTTAACAGTTTTCTTGTATCTACGAACGCCAGAATGCATAAAATTGACCTAAACGTCTCCTTTTCCTATTCTGAGTCGATTCTGCATGCTTTAAGTGTGTTTGGTGGCTCAGAACCATCAAAAAACGTTGAAATATAGTTCAAATTCAATAAAAATCGACAAAAATACAGTTTCTAGCTAAAATTTGATGGTTTCGTTGCACTTTCCGAGCCCGTAGGGTATCTGATTGGCATAAAAGTACAAGAAAACACTTCAAAAGTGACGTTTCTGAAGAATTTTAACAGTTTTCTTGTATCTACGAACGCCAGAATGCATAAAATTGACCTAAACGTCTCCTTTTCCTATTCTGAGTCGATTCTGCATGCTTTAAGTGTGTTTGGTGGCTCAGAACCATCAAAAAACGTTGAAATATAGTTCAAATTCAATAAAAATCGACAAAAATACAGTTTCTAGCTAAAATTTGATGGTTTCGTTGCACTTTCCGAGCCCGTAGGGTATCTGATTGGCTTAAAAGTACAAGAAAACACTTCAAAAGTGACGTTTCTGAAGAATTTTAACAGTTTTCTTGTATCTACGAACGCCAGAATGCATAAAATTGACCTAAACGTCTCCTTTTCCTATTCTGAGTCGATTCTGCATGCTTTAAGTGTGTTTGGTGGCTCAGAACCATCAAAAAACGTTGAAATATAGTTCAAATTCAATAAAAATCGACAAAAATACAGTTTCTAGCTAAAATTTGATGGTTTCGTTGTACTTTCCGAGCCCGTAGGGTATCTGATTGGCTTAAAAGTACAAGAAAACACTTCAAAAGTGACGTTTCTGAAGAATTTTAACAGTTTTCTTGTATCTACGAACGCCAGAATGCATAAAATTGACCTAAACATCTCATTTTCCTATTCTGAGTCGATTCTGCATGCTTTAAGTGTGTTTGGTGGCTCAGAACCATCAAAAAACGTTGAAATATAGTTCAAATTCAATAAAAATCGACAAAAATACAGTTTCTAGCTAAAATTTGATGGTTTCGTTGCACTTTCCGAGCCCGTTGGGTATCTGATTGGCTTAAAAGTACAAGAAAACACTTCAAAAGTGACGTTTCTGAAGAATTTTAACAGTTTTCTTGTATCTACGAACGCCAGAATGTATAAAATTGACCTAAACGTCTCCTTTTCCTATTCTGAGTCGATTCTGCATGCTTTAAGTGTGTTTGGTGGCTCAGAACCATCAAAAAACGTTGAAATATAGTTCAAATTCAATAAAAATCGACAAAAATACAGTTTCTAGCTAAAATTTGATGGTTTCGTTGCACTTTCCGAGCCCGTAGGGTATCTGATTGGCTTAAAAGTACAAGAAAACACTTCAAAAGTGACGTTTCTGAAGAATTTTAACAGTTTTCTTGTATCTACGAACGCCAGAATGCATAAAATTGACCTAAACGTCTCCTTTTCCTATTCTGAGTCGATTCTGCATGCTTTAAGTGTGTTTGGTGGCTCAGAACCATCAAAAAACGTTGAAATATAGTTCAAAATTCAATAAAAATCGACAAAAATACAGTTTCTAGCTAAAATTTGATGGTTTCGTTGCACTTTCCGAGCCCGTAGGGTATCTGATTGGCTTAAAAGTACAAGAAAGCACTTCAAAAGTGACGTTTCTGAAGAATTTTAACAGTTTTCTTGTATCTACGAACGCCAGAATGCATAAAATTGACCTAAACGTCTCCTTTTCCTATTCTGAGTCGATTCTGCATGCTTTAAGTGTGTTTGGTGGCTCAGAACCATCAAAAAACGTTGAAATATAGTTCAAATTCAATAAAAATCGACAAAAATACAGTTTCTAGCTAAAATTTGATGGTTTCGTTGCACTTTCCGAGCCCGTAGGGTATCTGATTGGCTTAAAAGTACAAGAAAACACTTCAAAAGTGACGTTTCTGAAGAATTTTAACAGTTTTCTTGTATCTACGAACGCCAGAATGCATAAAATTGACCTAAACGTCTCCTTTTCCTATTCTGAGTCGATTCTGCATGCTTTAAGTGTGTTTGGTGGCTCAGAACCATCAAAAAACGTTGAAATATAGTTCAAATTCAATAAAAATCGACAAAAATACAGTTTCTAGCTAAAATTTGATGGTTTCGTTGCACTTTCCGAGCCCGTAGGGTATCTGATTGGCTTAAAAGTACAAGAAAACACTTCAAAAGTGACGTTTCTGAAGAATTTTAACAGTTTTCTTGTATCTACGAACGCCAGAATGCATAAAATTGACCTAAACGTCTCCTTTTCCTATTCTGAGTCGATTCTGCATGCTTTAAGTGTGTTTGGTGGCTCAGAACCATCAAAAAACGTTGAAATATAGGTCAAATTCAATAAAAATCGACAAAAATACAGTTTCTAGCTAAAATTTGATGGTTTCGTTGCACTTTCCGAGCCCGTAGGGTACCTGATTGGCTTAAAAGTACAAGAAAACACTTCAAAAGTGACGTTTCTGAAGAATTTTAACAGTTTTCTTGTATCTACGAACGCCAGAATGCATAAAATTGACCTAAACCTCTCTTTTTCCTATTCTGAGTCGATTCTGCATGCTTTAAGTGTGTTTGGTGGCTCAGAACCATCAAAAAACGTTGAAATATAGTTCAAATTCAATAAAAATCGACAAAAATACAGTTTCTAGCTAAAATTTGATGGTTTCGTTGCACTTTCCGAGCCCGTAGGGTATCTGATTGGCTTAAAAGTACAAGAAAACACTTCAAAAGTGACGTTTCTGAAGAATTTTAACAGTTTTCTTGTATCTACGAACGCCAGAATGCATAAAATTGACCTAAACGTCTCCTTTTCCTATTCTGAGTCGATTCTGCATGCTTTAAGTGTGTTTGGTGGCTCAGAACCATCAAAAAACGTTGAAATATAGGTCAAATTCAATAAAAATCGACAAAAATACAGTTTCTAGCTAAAATTTGATGGTTTCGTTGCACTTTCCGAGCCCGTAGGGTATCTGATTGGCTTAAAAGTACAAGAAAACACTTCAAAAGTGACGTTTCTGAAGAATTTGAACAGTTTTCTTGTATCTACGAACGCCAGAATGCATAAAATTGACCTAAACGTCTCCTTTTCCTATTCTGAGTCGATTCTGCATGCTTTAAGTGTGTTTGGTGGCTCAGAACCATCAAAAAACGTTGAAATATAGTTCAAATTCAATAAAAATCGACAAAAATACAGTTTCTAGCTAAAATTTGATGGTTTCGTTGCACTTTCCGAGCCCGTAGGGTATCTGATTGGCTTAAAAGTACAAGAAAACACTTCAAAAGTGACGTTTCTGAAGAATTTTAACAGTTTTCTTGTATCTACGAACGCCAGAATGCATAAAATTGACCTAAACGTCTCCTTTTCCTATTCTGAGTCGATTCTGCATGCTTTAAGTGTGTTTGGTGGCTCAGAACCATCAAAAAACGTTGAAATATAGTTCAAATTCAATAAAAATCGACAAAAATACAGTTTCTAGCTAAAATTTGATGGTTTCGTTGCACTTTCCGAGCCCGTAGGGTATCTGATTGGCTTAAAAGTACAAGAAAACACTTCAAAAGTGACGTTTCTGAAGAATTTTAACAGTTTTCTTGTATCTACGAACGCCAGAATGCATAAAATTGACCTAAACGTCTCCTTTTCCTATTCTGAGTCGATTTGCATGCTTTAAGTGTGTTTGGTGGCTCAGAACCATCAAAAAACGTTGAAATATTGTTCAAATTCAATAAAAATCGACAAAAATACAGTTTCTAGCTAAAATTTGATGGTTTCGTTGCACTTTCCGAGCCCGTAGGGTATCTGATTGGCTTAAAAGTACAAGAAAACACTTCAAAAGTGACGTTTCTGAAGAATTTTAACAGTTTTCTTGTATCTACGAACGCCAGAATGCATAAAATTGACCTAAACGTCTCCTTTTCCTATTCTGAGTAGATTCTGCATGCTTTAAGTGTGTTTGGTGGCTCAGAACCATCAAAAAACGTTGAAATATAGTTCAAATTCAATAAAAATCGACAAAATACAGTTTCTAGCTAAAATTTGATGGTTTCGTTGCACTTTCCGAGCCCGTAGGGTATCTGATTGGCTTAAAAGTACAAGAAAACACTTCAAAAGTGACGTTTCTGAAGAATTTTAACAGTTTTCTTGTATCTACGAACGCCAGAATGCATAAAATTGACCTAAACGTCTCCTTTTCCTATTCTGAGTCGATTCTGCATGCTTTAAGTGTGTTTGGTGGCTCAGAACCATCAAAAAACGTTGAAATATAGATCAAATTCAATAAAAATCGACAAAAATACAGTTTCTAGCTAAAATTTGATGGTTTCGTTGCACTTTCCGAGCCCGTAGGGTATCTGATTGGCTTAAAAGGACAAGAAAACACTTCAAAAGTGACGTTTCTGAAGAATTTTAACAGTTTTCTTGTATCTACGAACGCCAGAATGCATAAAATTGACCTAAACGTCTCCTTTTCCTATTCTGAGTCGATTCTGCATGCTTTAAGTGTGTTTGGTGGCTCAGAACCATCAAAAAACGTTGAAATATAGTTCAAATTCAATAAAAATCGACAAAAATACAGTTTCTAGCTAAAATTTGATGGTTTCGTTGCACTTTCCGAGCCCGTAGGGTATCTGATTGGCTTAAAAGTACAAGAAAACACTTCAAAAGTGACGTTTCTGAAGAATTTTAACAATTTTCTTGTATCTACGAACGCCAGAATGCATAAAATTGACCTAAACGTCTCCTTTTCCTATTCTGAGTCGATTCTGCATGCTTTAAGTGTGTTTGGTGGCTCAGAACCATCAAAAAACGTTGAAATATAGTTCAAATTCAATAAAAATCGACAAAAATACAGTTTCTAGCTAAAATTTGATGGTTTCGTTGCACTTTCCGAGCCCGTAGGGTATCTGATTGGCTTAAATGTACAAGAAAACACTTCAAAAGTGACGTTTCTAAAGAATTTTAACAGTTTTCTTGTATCTACGAACGCCAGAATGCATAAAATTGACCTAAACTTCTCCTTTTCCTATTCTGAGTCGATTCTGCATGCTTTAAGTGTGTTTGGTGGCTCAGAACCATCAAAAAACGTTGAAATATAGTTCAAATTCAATAAAAATCGACAAAAATACAGTTTCTAGCTAAAATTTGATGGTTTCGTTGCACTTTCCGAGCCCGTAGGGTATCTGATTGGCTTAAAAGTACAAGAAAACACTTCAAAAGTGACGTTTCTGAAGAATTTTAACAGTTTTCTTGTATCTACGAACGCCAGAATGCATAAAATTGACCTAAACGTCTCCTTTTCCTATTCTGAGTCGATTCTGCATGCTTTAAGTGTGTTTGGTGGCTCAGAACCATCAAAAAACGTTGAAATATAGTTCAAATTCAATAAAAATCGACAAAAATACAGTTTCTAGCTAAAATTTGATGGTTTCGTTGCACTTTCCGAGCCCGTAGGGTATCTGATTGGCTTAAAAGTACAAGAAAACACTTCAAAAGTGACGTTTCTGAAGAATTTTAACAGTTTTCTTGTATCTACGAACGCCAGAATGCATAAAATTGACCTAAACGTCTCCTTTTCCTATTCTGAGTCGATTCTGCATGCTTTAAGTGTGTTTGGTGGCTCAGAACCATCAAAAAACGTTGAAATATAGTTCAAATTCAATAAAAATCGACAAAAATACAGTTTCTAGCTAAAATTTGATGGTTTCGTTGCACTTTCCGAGCCCGTAGGGTATCTGATTGGCTTAAATGTACAAGAAAACACTTCAAAAGTGACGTTTCTGAAGAATTTTAACAGTTTTCTTGTATCTACGAACGCCAGAATGCATAAAATTGACCTAAACTTCTCCTTTTCCTATTCTGAGTCGATTCTGCATGCTTTAAGTGTGTTTGGTGGCTCAGAACCATCAAAAAACGTTGAAATATAGTTCAAATTCAATAAAAATCGACAAAAATACAGTTTCTAGCTAAAATTTGATGGTTTCGTTGCACTTTCCGAGCCCGTAGGGTATCTGATTGGCTTAAAAGTACAAGAAAACACTTCAAAAGTGACGTTTCTGAAGAATTTTAACAGTTTTCTTGTATCTACGAACGCCAGAATGCATAAAATTGACCTAAACGTCTCCTTTTCCTATTCTGAGTCGATTCTGCATGCTTTAAGTGTGTTTGGTGGCTCAGAACCATCAAAAAACGTTGAAATATAGTTCAAATTCAATAAAAATCGACAAAAATACAGTTTCTAGCTAAAATTTGATGGTTTCGTTGCACTTTCCGAGCCCGTAGGGTATCTGATTGGCTTAAAAGTACAAGAAAACACTTCAAAAGTGACGTTTCTGAAGAATTTTAACAGTTTTCTTGTATCTACGAACGCCAGAATGCATAAAATTGACCTAAACTTCTCCTTTTCCTATTCTGAGTCGATTCTGCATGCTTTAAGTGTGTTTGGTGGCTCAGAACCATCAAAAAACGTTGAAATATAGTTCAAATTCAATAAAAATCGACAAAAATACAGTTTCTAGCTAAAATTTGATGGTTTCGTTGCACTTTCCGAGCCCGTAGGGTATCTGATTGGCTTAAAAGTACAAGAAAACACTTCAAAAGTGACGTTTCTGAAGAATTTTAACAGTTTTCTTGTATCTACGAACGCCAGAATGCATAAAATTGACCTAAACGTCTCCTTTTCCTATTCTGAGTCGATTCTGCATGCTTTAAGTGTGTTTGGTGGCTCAGAACCATCAAAAAACGTTGAAATATAGTTCAAATTCAATAAAAATCGACAAAAATACAGTTTCTAGCTAAAATTTGATGGTTTCGTTGCACTTTCCGAGCCCGTAGGGTATCTGATTGGCTTAAAAGTACAAGAAAACACTTCAAAAGTGACGTTTCTGAAGAATTTTAACAGTTTTCTTGTATCTACGAACGCCAGAATGCATAAAATTGACCTAAACGTCTCCTTTTCCTATTCTGAGTCGATTCTGCATGCTTTAAGTGTGTTTGGTGGCTCAGAACCATCAAAAAACGTTGAAATATAGTTCAAATTCAATAAAAATCGACAAAAATACAGTTTCTAGCTAAAATTTGATGGTTTCGTTGCACTTTCCGAGCCCGTAGGGTATCTGATTGGCTTAAAAGTACAAGAAAACACTTCAAAAGTGACGTTTCTGAAGAATTTTAACAGTTTTCTTGTATCTACGAACGCCAGAATGCATAAATTTGACCTAAACGTCTCCTTTTCCTATTCTGAGTCGATTCTGCATGCTTTAAGTGTGTTTGGTGGCTCAGAACCATCAAAAAACGTTGAAATATAGTTCAAATGCAATAAAAATCGACAAAAATACAGTTTCTAGCTAAAATTTGATGGTTTCGTTGCACTTTCCGAGCCCGTAGGGTATCTGATTGGCTTAAAAGTACAAGAAAACACTTCAAAAGTGACGTTTCTGAAGAATTTTAACAGTTTTCTTGTATCTACGAACGCCAGAATGCATAAAATTGACCTAAACGTCTCCTTTTCCTATTCTGAGTCGATTCTGCATGCTTTAAGTGTGTTTGGTGGCTCAGAACCATCAAAAAACGTTGAAATATAGTTCAAATTCAATAAAAATCGACAAAAATACAGTTTCTAGCTAAAATTTGATGGTTTCGTTGCACTTTCCGAGCCCGTAGGGTATCTGATTGGCTTAAATGTACAAGAAAACACTTCAAAAGTGACGTTTCTGAAGAATTTTAACAGTTTTCTTGTATCTACGAACGCCAGAATGCATAAAATTGACCTAAACTTCTCCTTTTCCTATTCTGAGTCGATTCTGCATGCTTTAAGTGTGTTTGGTGGCTCAGAACCATCAAAAAACGTTGAAATATAGTTCAAATTCAATAAAAATCGACAAAAATACAGTTTCTAGCTAAAATTTGATGGTTTCGTTGCACTTTCCGAGCCCGTAGGGTATCTGATTGGCTTAAAAGTACAAGAAAACACTTCAAAAGTGACGTTTCTGAAGAATTTTAACAGTTTTCTTGTATCTACGAACGCCAGAATGCATAAAATTGACCTAAACGTCTCCTTTTCCTATTCTGAGTCGATTCTGCATGCTTTAAGTGTGTTTGGTGGCTCAGAACCATCAAAAAACGTTGAAATATAGTTCAAATTCAATAAAAATCGACAAAAATACAGTTTCTAGCTAAAATTTGATGGTTTCGTTGCACTTTCCGAGCCCGTAGGGTATCTGATTGGCTTAAAAGTACAAGAAAACACCTCAAAAGTGACGTTTCTGAAGAATTTTAACAGTTTTCTTGTATCTACGAACGCCAGAATGCATAAAATTGACCTAAACGTCTCCTTTTCCTATTCTGAGTAGATTCTGCATGCTTTAAGTGTGTTTGGTGGCTCAGAACCATCAAAAAACGTTGAAATATAGTTCAAATTCAATAAAAATCGACAAAAATACAGTTTCTAGCTAAAATTTGATGGTTTCGTTGCACTTTCCGAGCCCGTAGGGTATCTGATTGGCTTAAAAGTACAAGAAAACACTTCAAAAGTGACGTTTCTGAAGAATTTAACAGTTTTCTTGTATCTACGAACGCCAGAATGCATAAAATTGACCTAAACGTCTCCTTTTCCTATTCTGAGTCGATTCTGCATGCTTTAAGTGTGTTTGGTGGCTCAGAACCATCAAAAAACGTTGAAATATAGTTCAAATTCAATAAAAATCGACAAAAATACAGTTTCTAGCTAAAATTTGATGGTTTCGTTGCACTTTCCGAGCCCGTAGGGTATCTGATTGGCTTAAAAGTACAAGAAAACACTTCAAAAGTGACGTTTCTGAAGAATTTTAACAGTTTTCTTGTATCTACGAACGCCAGAATGCATAAAATTGACCTAAACGTCTCCTTTTCCTATTCTGAGTCGATTCTGCATGCTTTAAGTGTGTTTGGTGGCTCAGAACCATCAAAAAACGTTGAAATATAGTTCAAATTCAATAAAAATCGACAAAAATACAGTTTCTAGCTAAAATTTGATGGTTTCGTTGCACTTTCCGAGCCCGTAGGGTATCTGATTGGCTTAAAAGTACAAGAAAACACTTCAAAAGTGACGTTTCTGAAGAATTTTAACAGTTTTCTTGTATCTACGAACGCCAGAATGCATAAAATTGACCTAAACGTCTCCTTTTCCTATTCTGAGTCGATTCTGCATGCTTTAAGTGTGTTTGGTGGCTCAGAACCATCAAAAAACGTTGAAATATAGTTCAAATTCAATAAAAATCGACAAAAATACAGTTTCTAGCTAAAATTTGATGGTTTCGTTGCACTTTCCGAGCCCGTAGGGTATCTGATTGGCTTAAAAGTACAAGAAAACACTTCAAAAGTGACGTTTCTGAAGAATTTTAACAGTTTTCTTGTATCTACGAACGCCAGAATGCATAAAATTGACCTAAACGTCTCCTTTTCCTATTCTGAGTCGATTCTGCATGCTTTAAGTGTGTTTGGTGGCTCAGAACCATCAAAAAACGTTGAAATATAGTTCAAATTCAATAAAAATCGACAAAAATACAGTTTCTAGCTAAAATTTGATGGTTTCGTTGCACTTTCCGAGCCCGTAGGGTATCTGATTGGCTTAAAAGTACAAGAAAACACTTCAAAAGTGACGTTTCTGAAGAATTTTAACAGTTTTCTTGTATCTACGAACGCCAGAATGCATAAAATTGACCTAAACGTCTCCTTTTCCTATTCTGAGTCGATTCTGCATGCTTTAAGTGTGTTTGGTGGCTCAGAACCATCAAAAAACTTTGAAATATAGTTCAAATTCAATAAAAATCGACAAAAATACAGTTTCTAGCTAAAATTTGATGGTTTCGTTGCACTTTCCGAGCCCGTAGGGTATCTGATTGGCTTAAAAGTACAAGAAAACACTTCAAAAGTGACGTTTCTGAAGAATTTTAACAGTTTTCTTGTATCTACGAACGCCAGAATGCTTAAAATTGACCTAAACGTCTCCTTTTCCTATTCTGAGTCGATTCTGCATGCTTTAAGTGTGTTTGGTGGCTCAGAACCATCAAAAAACGTTGAAATTTAGTTCAAATTCAATAAAAATCGACAAAAATACAGTTTCTAGCTAAAATTTGATGGTTTCGTTGCACTTTCCGAGCCCGTAGGGTATCTGATTGGCTTAAAAGTACAAGAAAACACTTCAAAAGTGACGTTTCTGAAGAATTTTAACAGTTTTCTTGTATCTACGAACGCCAGAATGCATAAAATTGACCTAAACGTCTCCTTTTCCTATTCTGAGTCGATTCTGCATGCTTTAAGTGTGTTTGGTGGCTCAGAACCATCAAAAAACGTTGAAATATATTTCAAATTCAATAAAAATCGACAAAAATACAGTTTCTAGCTAAAATTTGATGGTTTCGTTGCACTTTCCGAGCCCGTAGGGTATCTGATTGGCTTAAAAGTACAAGAAAACACTTCAAAAGTGACGTTTCTGAAGAATTTTAACAGTTTTCTTGTATCTACGAACGCCAGAATGCATAAAATTGACCTAAACGTCTCCTTTTCCTATTCTGAGTCGATTCTGCATGCTTTAAGTGTGTTTGGTGGCTCAGAACCATCAAAAAACGTTGAAATATAGTTCAAATTCAATAAAAATCGACAAAAATACAGTTTCTAGCTAAAATTTGATGGTTTCGTTGCACTTTCCGAGCCCGTAGGTTATCTGATTGGCTTAAAAGTACAAGAAAACACTTCAAAAGTGACGTTTCTGAAGAATTTTAACAGTTTTCTTGTATCTACGAACGCCAGAATGCATAAAATTGACCTAAACGTCTCCTTTTCCTATTCTGAGTCGATTCTGCATGCTTTAAGTGTGTTTGGTGGCTCAGAACCATCAAAAAACTTTGAAATATAGTTCAAATTCAATAAAAATCGACAAAAATACAGTTTCTAGCTAAAATTTGATGGTTTCGTTGCACTTTCCGAGCCCGTAGGGTATCTGATTGGCTTAAAAGTACAAGAAAACACTTCAAAAGTGACGTTTCTGAAGAATTTTAACAGTTTTCTTGTATCTACGAACGCCAGAATGCATAAAATTGACCTAAACGTCTCCTTTTCCTATTCTGAGTCGATTCTGCATGCTTTAAGTGTGTTTGGTGGCTCAGAACCATCAAAAAACGTTGAAATATAGTTCAAATTCAATAAAAATCGACAAAAATACAGTTTCTAGCTAAAATTTGATGGTTTCGTTGCACTTTCCGAGCCCGTAGGGTATCTGATTGGCTTAAAAGTACAAGAAAACACTTCAAAAGTGACGTTTCTGAAGAATTTTAACAGTTTTCTTGTATCAACGAACGCCAGAATGCATAAAATTGACCTAAACGTCTCCTTTTCCTATTCTGAGTCGATTCTGCATGCTTTAAGTGTGTTTGGTGGCTCAGAACCATCAAAAAACGTTGAAATATAGTTCAAATTCAATAAAAATCGACAAAAATACAGTTTCTAGCTAAAATTTGATGGTTTCGTTGCACTTTCCGAGCCCGTAGGGTATCTGATTGGCTTAAAAGTACAAGAAAACACTTCAAAAGTGACGTTTCTGAAGAATTTTAACAGTTTTCTTGTATCTACGAACGCCAGAATGCATAAAATTGACCTAAACGTCTCCTTTTCCTATTCTGAGTCGATTCTGCATGCTTTAAGTGTGTTTGGTGGCTCAGAACCATCAAAAAACGTTGAAATATAGTTCAAATTCAATAAAAATCGACAAAAATACAGTTTCTAGCTAAAATTTGATGGTTTCGTTGCACTTTCCGAGCCCGTAGGGTATCTGATTGGCTTAAAAGTACAAGAAAACACTTCAAAAGTGACGTTTCTGAAGAATTTTAACAGTTTTCTTGTATCTACGAACGCCAGAATGCATAAAATTGACCTAAACGTCTCCTTTTCCTATTCTGAGTCGATTCTGCATGCTTTAAGTGTGTTTGGTGGCTCAGAACCATCAAAAAACGTTGAAATATAGTTCAAATTCAATAAAAATCGACAAAAATACAGTTTCTAGCTAAAATTTGATGGTTTCGTTGCACTTTCCGAGCCCGTAGGGTATCTGATTGGCTTAAAAGTACAAGAAAACACTTCAAAAGTGACGTTTCTGAAGAATTTTAACAGTTTTCTTGTATCTACGAACGCCAGAATGCATAAAATTGACCTAAACGTCTCCTTTTCTTATTCTGAGTCGATTCTGCATGCTTTAAGTGTGTTTGGTGGCTCAGAACCATCAAAAAACGTTGAAATATAGTTCAAATTCAATAAAAATCGACAAAAATACAGTTTCTAGCTAAAATTTGATGGTTTCGTTGCACTTTCCGAGCCCGTAGGGTATCTGATTGGCTTAAAAGTACAAGAAAACACTTCAAAAGTGACGTTTCTGAAGAATTTTAACAGTTTTCTTGTATCTACGAACGCCAGAATGCATAAAATTGACCTAAACGTCTCCTTTTCCTATTCTGAGTCGATTCTGCATGCTTTAAGTGTGTTTGGTGGCTCAGAACCATCAAAAAACGTTGAAATATAGTTCAAATTCAATAAAAATCGACAAAAATACAGTTTCTAGCTAAAATTTGATGGTTTCGTTGCACTTTCCGAGCCCGTAGGGTATCTGATTGGCTTAAAAGTACAAGAAAACACTTCAAAAGTGACGTTTCTGAAGAATTTTAACAGTTTTCTTGTATCTACGAACGCCAGAATGCATAAAATTGACCTAAACGTCTCCTTTTCCTATTCTGAGTCGATTCTGCATGCTTTAAGTGTGTTTGGTGGCTCAGAACCATCAAAAAACGTTGAAATATAGTTCAAATTCAATAAAAATCGACAAAAATACAGTTTCTAGCTAAAATTTGATGGTTTCGTTGCACTTTCCGAGCCCGTAGGTTATCTGATTGGCTTAAAAGTACAAGAAAACACTTCAAAAGTGACGTTTCTGAAGAATTTTAACAGTTTTCTTGTATCTACGAACGCCAGAATGCATAAAATTGACCTAAACGTCTCCTTTTCCTATTCTGAGTCGATTCTGCATGCTTTAAGTGTGTTTGGTGGCTCAGAACCATCAAAAAACGTTGAAATATAGTTCAAATTCAATAAAAATCGACAAAAATACAGTTTCTAGCTAAAATTTGATGGTTTCGTTGCACTTTCCGAGCCCATTGGGTATCTGATTGGCTTAAAAGTAGAAGAAAACACTTCAAAAGTGACGTTTCTGAAGAATTTTAACAGTTTTCTTGTATCTACGAACGCCAGAATGCATAAAATTGACCTAAACGTCTCCTTTTCCTATTCTGAGTCGATTCTGCATGCTTTAAGTGTGTTTGGTAGCTCAGAACCATCAAAAAACGTTGAAATATAGTTCAAATTCAATAAAAATCGACAAAAATACAGTTTCTAGCTAAAATTTGATGGTTTCGTTGCACTTTCCGAGCCCGTAGGGTATCTGATTGGCTTAAAATTACAAGAAAACACTTCAAAAGTGACGTTTCTGAAGAATTTTAACAGTTTTCTTGTATCTACGAACGCCAGAATGCATAAAATTGATCTAAACTTCTCCTTTTCCTATTCTGTGTCGATTCTGCATGCTTTAAGTGTGTTTGGTGGCTCAGAACCATCAAAAAACGTTGAAATATAGTTCAAATTCAATAAAAATCGACAAAAATACAGTTTCTAGCTAAAATTTGATGGTTTCGTTGCACTTTCCGAGCCCGTAGGGTATCTGATTGGCTTAAAATTACAAGAAAACACTTCAAAAGTGACGTTTCTGAAGAATTCTAACAGTTTTCTTGTATCTACGAACGCCAGAATGCATAAAATTGACCTAAACTTCTCCTTTTCCTATTCTGTGTCGATTCTGCATGCTTTAAGTGTGTTTGGTGGCTCAGAACCATCAAAAAACGTTGAAATATAGTTCAAATTCAATAAAAATCGACAAAAATACAGTTTCTAGCTAAAATTTGATGGTTTCGTTGCACTTTCCGAGCCCGTAGGGTGTCTGATTGGCTTAAAAGTACAAGAAAACACTTCAAAAGTGACGTTTCTGAAGAATTTTAACAGTTTTCTTGTATCTACGAACGCCAGAATGCATAAAATTGACCTAAACGTCTCCTTTTCCTATTCTGAGTCGATTCTGCATGCTTTAAGTGTGTTTGGTGGCTCAGAACCATCAAAAAACGTTGAAATATAGTTCAAATTCAATAAAAATCGACAAAAATACAGTTTCTAGCTAAAATTTGATGGTTTCGTTGCACTTTCCGAGCCCGTAGGGTATCTGATTGGCTTAAAAGTACAAGAAAACACATCAAAAGTGACGTTTCTGAAGAATTTTAACAGTTTTCTTGTATCTACGAACGCCAGAATGCATAAAATTGACCTAAACGTCTCCTTTTCCTATCCTGAGTCGATTCTGCATGCTTTAAGTGTGTTTGGTGGCTCAGAACCATCAAAAAACGTTGAAATATAGTTCAAATTCAATAAAAATCGACAAAAATACAGTTTCTAGCTAAAATTTGATGGTTTCGTTGCACTTTCCGAGCCCGTAGGGTATCTGATTGGCTTAAAATTACAAGAAAACACTTCAAAAGCGACGTTTCTGAAGAATTTTAACAGTTTTCTTGTATCTACGAACGCCAGAATGCATAAAATTGATCTAAACTTCTCCTTTTCCTATTCTGTGTCGATTCTGCATGCTTTAAGTGTGTTTGGTGGCTCAGAACCATCAAAAAACGTTGAAATATAGTTCAAATTCAATAAAAATCGACAAAAATACAGTTTCTAGCTAAAATTTGATGGTTTCGTTGCACTTTCCGAGCCCGTAGGGTATCTGATTGGCTTAAAATTACAAGAAAACACTTCAAAAGTGACGTTTCTGAAGAATTCTAACAGTTTTCTTGTATCTACGAACGCCAGAATGCATAAAATTGACCTAAACTTCTCCTTTTCCTATTCTGTGTCGATTCTGCATGCTTTAAGTGTGTTTGGTGGCTCAGAACCATCAAAAAACGTTGAAATATAGTTCAAATTCAATAAAAATCGACAAAAATACAGTTTCTAGCTAAAATTTGATGGTTTCGTTGCACTTTCCGAGCCCGTAGGGTGTCTGATTGGCTTAAAAGTACAAGAAAACACTTCAAAAGTGACGTTTCTGAAGAATTTTAACAGTTTTCTTGTATCTACGAACGCCAGAATGCATAAAATTGACCTAAACGTCTCCTTTTCCTATTCTGAGTCGATTCTGCATGCTTTAAGTGTGTTTGGTGGCTCAGAACCATCAAAAAACGTTGAAATATAGTTCAAATTCAATAAAAATCGACAAAAATACAGTTTCTAGCTAAAATTTGATGGTTTCGTTGCACTCTCCGAGCCCGTAGGGTATCTGATTGGCTTAAAAGTACAAGAAAACACTTCAAAAGTGACGTTTCTGAAGAATTTTAACAGTTTTCTTGTATCTACGAACGCCAGAATGCATAAAATTGACCTAAACGTCTCCTTTTCCTATTCTGAGTCGATTCTGCATGCTTTAAGTGTGTTTGGTGGCTCAGAACCATCAAAAAACGTTGAAATATAGTTCAAATTCAATAAAAATCGACAAAAATACAGTTTCTAGCTAAAATTTGATGGTTTCGTTGCACTTTCCGAGCCCGTAGGGTATCTGATTGGCTTAAAAGTACAAGAAAACACTTCAAAAGTGACGTTTCTGAAGAATTTTAACAGTTTTCTTGTATCTACGAACGCCAGAATGCATAAAATTGACCTAAACGTCTCCTTTTCCTATTCTGAGTCGATTCTGCATGCTTTAAGTGTGTTTGGTGGCTCAGAACCATCAAAAAACGTTGAAATATAGTTCAAATTCAATAAAAATCGACAAAAATACAGTTTCTAGCTAAAATTTGATGGTTTCGTTGCACTTTCCGAGCCCGTAGGGTATCTGATTGGCTTAAGAGTACAAGAAAACACTTCAAAAGTGACGTTTCTGAAGAATTTTAACAGTTTTCTTGTATCTACGAACGCCAGAATGCATAAAATTGACCTAAACGTCTCCTTTTCCTATTCTGAGTCGATTCTGCATGCTTTAAGTGTGTTTGGTGGCTCAGAACCATCAAAAAACGTTGAAATATAGTTCAAATTCAATAAAAATCGACAAAAATACAGTTTCCAGCTAAAATTTGATGGTTTCGTTGCACTTTCCGAGCCCGTAGGGTATCTGATTGGCTTAAAAGTACAAGAAAACACTTCAAAAGTGACGTTTCTGAAGAATTTTAACAGTTTTCTTGTATCTACGAACGCCAGAATGCATAAAATTGACCTAAACGTCTCCTTTTCCTATTCTGAGTAGATTCTGCATGCTTTAAGTGTGTTTGGTGGCTCAGAACCATCAAAAAACGTTGAAATATAGTTCAAATTCAATAAAAATCGACAAAAATACAGTTTCTAGCTAAAATTTGATGGTTTCGTTGCACTTTCCGAGCCCGTAGGGTATCTGATTGGCTTAAAAGTACAAGAAAACACTTCAAAAGTGACGTTTCTGAAGAATTTTAACAGTTTTCTTGTATCTACGAACGCCAGAATGCATAAAATTGACCTACACGTCTCCTTTTCCTATTCTGAGTCGATTCTGCATGCTTTAAGTGTGTTTGGTGGCTCAGAACCATCAAAAAACGTTGAAATATAGTTCAAATTCAATAAAAATCGACAAAAATACAGTTTCTAGCTAAAATTTGATGGTTTCGTTGCACTTTCCGAGCCCGTAGGGTATCTGATTGGCTTAAAAGTACAAGAAAACACTTCAAAAGTGACGTTTCTGAAGAATTTTAACAGTTTTCTTGTATCTACGAACGCCAGAATGCATAAAATTGACCTAAACGTCTCCTTTTCCTATTCTGAGTAGATTCTGCATGCTTTAAGTGTGTTTGGTGGCTCAGAACCATCAAAAAACGTTGAAATATAGTTCAAATTCAATAAAAATCGACAAAAATACAGTTTCTAGCTAAAATTTGATGGTTTCGTTGCACTTTCCGAGCCCGTAGGGTATCTGATTGGCTTAAAAGTACAAGAAAACACTTCAAAAGTGACGTTTCTGAAGAATTTTAACAGTTTTCTTGTATCTACGAACGCCAGAATGCATAAAATTGACCTAAACGTCTCCTTTTCCTATTCTGAGTCGATTCTGCATGCTTTAAGTGTGTTTGGTGGCTCAGAACCATCAAAAAACGTTGAAATATAGTTCAAATTCAATAAAAATCGACAAAAATACAGTTTCTAGCTAAAATTTGATGGTTTCGTTGCACTTTCCGAGCCCGTAGGGTATCTGATTGGCTTAAAAGTACAAGAAAACACTTCAAAAGTGACGTTTCTAAAGAATTTTAACAGTTTTCTTGTATCTACGAACGCCAGAATGCATAAAATTGACCTAAACGTCTCCTTTTCCTATTCTGAGTCGATTCTGCATGCTTTAAGTGTGTTTGGTGGCTCAGAACCATCAAAAAACGTTGAAATATAGTTCAAATTCAATAAAAATCGACAAAAATACAGTTTCTAGCTAAAATTTGATGGTTTCGTTGCACTTTCCGAGCCCGTAGGGTATCTGATTGGCTTAAAAGTACAAGAAAACACTTCAAAAGTGACGTTTCTGAAGAATTTTAACAGTTTTCTTGTATCTACGAACGCCAGAATGCATAAAATTGACCTAAACGTCTCCTTTTCCTATTCTGAGTCGATTCTGCATGCTTTAGGTGTGTTTGGTGGCTCAGAACCATCAAAAAACGTTGAAATATAGTTCAAATTCAATAAAAATCGACAAAAATACAGTTTCTAGCTAAAATTTGATGGTTTCGTTGCACTTTCCGAGCCCGTAGGGTATCTGATTGGCTTAAAAGTACAAGAAAACACTTCAAAAGTGACGTTTCTGAAGAATTTTAACAGTTTTCTTGTATCTACGAACGCCAGAATGCATAAAATTGACCTAAACGTCTCCTTTTCCTATTCTGAGTCGATTCTGCATGCTTTAAGTGTGTTTGGTGGCTCAGAACCATCAAAAAACGTTGAAATATAGTTCAAATTCAATAAAAATCGACAAAAATACAGTTTCTAGCTAAAATTTGATGGTTTCGTTGCACTTTCCGAGCCCGTAGGGTATCTGATTGGCTTAAAAGTACAAGAAAACACTTCAAAAGTGACGTTTCTGAAGAATTTTAACAGTTTTCTTGTATCTACGAACGCCAGAATGCATAAAATTGACCTAAACGTCTCCTTTTCCTATTCTGAGTCGATTCTGCATGCTTTAAGTGTGTTTGGTGGCTCAGAACCATCAAAAAACGTTGAAATATAGTTCAAATTCAATAAAAATCGACAAAAATACAGTTTCTAGCTAAAATTTGATGGTTTCGTTGCACTTTCCGAGCCCGTAGGGTATCTGATTGGCTTAAAAGTACAAGAAAACACTTCAAAAGTGACGTTTCTGAAGAATTTTAACAGTTTTCTTGTATCTACGAACGCCAGAATGCATAAAATTGACCTAAACGTCTCCTTTTCCTATTCTGAGTCGATTCTGCATGCTTTAAGTGTGTTTGGTGGCTCAGAACCATCAAAAAACGTTGAAATATAGTTCAAATTCAATAAAAATCGACAAAAATACAGTTTCTAGCTAAAATTTGATGGTTTCGTTGCACTTTCCGAGCCCGTAGGGTATCTGATTGGCTTAAAAGTACAAGAAAACACTTCAAAAGTGACGTTTCTGAAGAATTTTAACAGTTTTCTTGTATCTACGAACGCCAGAATGCATAAAATTGACCTAAACGTCTCCTTTTCCTATTCTGAGTCGATTCTGCATGCTTTAAGTGTGTTTGGTGGCTCAGAACCATCAAAAAACGTTGAAATATAGTTCAAATTCAATAAAAATCGACAAAAATACAGTTTCTAGCTAAAATTTGATGGTTTCGTTGCACTTTCCGAGCCCGTAGGGTATCTGATTGGCTGAAAAGTACAAGAAAACACTTCAAAAGTGACGTTTCTGAAGAATTTTAACAGTTTTCTTGTATCTACGAACGCCAGAATGCATAAAATTGACCTAAACGTCTCCTTTTCCTATTCTGAGTCGATTCTGCATGCTTTAAGTGTGTTTGGTGGCTCAGAACCATCAAAAAACGTTGAAATATAGTTCAAATTCAATAAAAATCGACAAAAATACAGTTTCTAGCTAAAATTTGATGGTTTCGTTGCACTTTCCGAGCCCGTAGGGTATCTGATTGGCTTAAAAGTACAAGAAAACACTTCAAAAGTGACGTTTCTGAAGAATTTTAACAGTTTTCTTGTATCTACGAACGCCAGAATGCATAAAATTGACCTAAACGTCTCCTTTTCCTATTCTGAGTCGATTCTGCATGCTTTAAGTGTGTTTGGTGGCTCAGAACCATCAAAAAACGTTGAAATATAGTTCAAATTCAATAAAAGTCGACAAAAATACAGTTTCTAGCTAAAATTTGATGGTTTCGTTGCACTTTCCGAGCCCGTAGGGTATCTGATTGGCTTAAAAGTACAAGAAAACACTTCAAAAGTGACGTTTCTGAAGAATTTTAACAGTTTTCTTGTATCTACGAACGCCAGAATGCATAAAATTGACCTAAACGTCTCCTTTTCCTATTCTGAGTCGATTCTGCATGCTTTAAGTGTGTTTGGTGGCTCAGAACCATCAAAAAACGTTGAAATATAGTTCAAATTCAATAAAAATCGACAAAAATACAGTTTCTAGCTAAAATTTGATGGTTTCGTTGCACTTTCCGAGCCCGTAGGGTATCTGATTGGCTTAAAAGTACAAGAAAACACTTCAAAAGTGACGTTTCTGAAGAATTTTAACAGTTTTCTTGTATCTACGAACGCCAGAATGCATAAAATTGACCTAAACGTCTCCTTTTCCTATTCTGAGTCGATTCTGCATGCTTTAAGTGTGTTTGGTGGCTCAGAACCATCAAAAAACGTTGAAATATAGTTCAAATTCAATAAAAATCGACAAAAATACAGTTTCTAGCTAAAATTTGATGGTTTCGTTGCACTTTCCGAGCCCGTAGGGTATCTGATTGGCTTAAAAGTACAAGAAAACACTTCAAAAGTGACGTTTCTGAAGAATTTTAACAGTTTTCTTGTATCTACGAACGCCAGAATGCATAAAATTGACCTAAACGTCTCCTTTTCCTATTCTGAGTCGATTCTGCATGCTTTAAGTGTGTTTGGTGGCTCAGAACCATCAAAAAAACGTTGAAATATAGTTCAAATTCAATAAAAATCGACAAAAATACAGTTTCTAGCTAAAATTTGATGGTTTCGTTGCACTTTCCGAGCCCGTAGGGTATCTGATTGGCTTAAAAGTACAAGAAAACACTTCAAAAGTGACGTTTCTGAAGAATTTTAACAGTTTTCTTGTATCTACGAACGCCAGAATGCATAAAATTGACCTAAACGTCTCCTTTTCCTATTCTGAGTCGATTCTGCATGCTTTAAGTGTGTTTGGTGGCTCAGAACCATCAAAAAACGTTGAAATATAGTTCAAATTCAATAAAAATCGACAAAAATACAGTTTCTAGCTAAAATTTGTTGGTTTCGTTGCACTTTCCGAGCCCGTAAGGTATCTGATTGGCTTAAAAGTACAAGAAAACACTTCAAAAGTGACGTTTCTGAAGAGTTTTAACAGTTTTCTTGTATCTACGAACGCCAGAATGCATAAAATTGACCTAAACGTCTCCTTTTCCTATTCTGAGTCGATTCTGCATGCTTTAAGTGTGTTTGGTGGCTCAGAACCATCAAAAAACGTTGAAATATAGTTCAAATTCAATAAAAATCGACAAAAATACAGTTTCTAGCTAAAATTTGATGGTTTCGTTGCACTTTCCGAGCCCGTAGGGTATCTGATTGGCTTAAAAGTACAAGAAAACACTTCAAAAGTGACGTTTCTGAAGAATTTTAACAGTTTTCTTGTATCTACGAACGCCAGAATGCATAAAATTGACCTAAACGTCTCCTTTTCCTATTCTGAGTCGATTCTGCATGCTTTAAGTGTGTTTGGTGGCTCAGAACCATCAAAAAACGTTGAAATATAGTTCAAATTCAATAAAAATCGACAAAAATACAGTTTCTAGCTAAAATTTGATGGTTTCGTTGCACTTTCCGAGCCCGTAGGGTATCTGATTGGCTTAAAAGTACAAGAAAACACTTCAAAAGTGACGTTTCTGAAGAATTTTAACAGTTTTCTTGTATCTACGAACGCCAGAATGCATAAAATTGACCTAAACGTCTCCTTTTCCTATTCTGAGTCGATTCTGCATGCTTTAAGTGTGTTTGGTTGCTCAGAACCATCAAAAAACGTTGAAATATAGTTCAAATTCAATAAAAATCGACAAAAATACAGTTTCTAGCTAAAATTTGATGGTTTCGTTGCACTTTCCGAGCCCGTAGGGTATCTGATTGGCTAAAAGTACAAGAAAACACTTCAAAAGTGACGTTTCTGAAGAATTTTAACAGTTTTCTTGTATCTACGAACGCCAGAATGCATAAAATTGACCTAAACGTCTCCTTTTCCTATGCTGAGTCGATTCTGCATGCTTTAAGTGTGTTTGGTGGCTCAGAACCATCAAAAAACGTTGAAATATAGTTCAAATTCAATAAAACTCGACAAAAATACAGTTTCTAGCTAAAATTTGATGGTTTCGTTGCACTTTCCGAGCCCGTAGGGTATCTGATTGGCTTAAAAGTACAAGAAAACACATCAAAAGTGACGTTTCTGAAGAATTTTAACAGTTTTCTTGTATCTACGAACGCCAGAATGCATAAAATTGACCTAAACGTCTCCTTTTCCTATTCTGAGTCGATTCTGCATGCTTTAAGTGTGTTTGGTTGCTCAGAACCATCAAAAAACGTTGAAATATAGTTCAAATTCAATAAAAATCGACAAAAATACAGTTTCTAGCTAAAATTTGATGGTTTCGTTGCACTTTCCGAGCCCGTAGGGTATCTGATTGGTTTAAAAGTACAAGAAAACACTTCAAAAGTGACGTTTCTGAAGAATTTTAACAGTTTTCTTGTATCTACGAACGCCAGAATGCATAAAATTGACCTAAACGTCTCCTTTTCCTATGCTGAGTCGATTCTGCATGCTTTAAGTGTGTTTGGTGGCTCAGAACCATCAAAAAACGTTGAAATATAGTTCAAATTCAATAAAACTCGACAAAAATACAGTTTCTAGCTAAAATTTGATGGTTTCGTTGCACTTTCCGAGCCCGTAGGGTATCTGATTGGCTTAAAAGTACAAGAAAACACATCAAAAGTGACGTTTCTGAAGAATTTTAACAGTTTTCTTGTATCTACGAACGCCAGAATGCATAAAATTGACCTAAACGTCTCCTTTTCCTATTCTGAGTCGATTCTGCATGCTTTAAGTGTGTTTGGTGGCTCAGAACCATCAAAAAACGTTGAAATATAGTTCAAATTCAATAAAAATCGACAAAAATACAGTTTCTAGCTAAAATTTGATGGTTTCGTTGCACTTTCCGAGCCCGTAGGGTATCTGATTGGCTTAAAAGTACAAGAAAACACTTCAAAAGTGACGTTTCTGAAGAATTTTAACAGTTTTCTTGTATCTACGAACGCCAGAATGCATAAAATTGACCTAAACGTCTCCTTTTCCTATTCTGAGTCGATTCTGCATGCTTTAAGTGTGTTTGGTGGCTCAGAACCATCAAAAAACGTTGAAATATAGTTCAAATTCAATAAAAATCGACAAAAATACAGTTTCTAGCTAAAATTTGATGGTTTCGTTGCACTTTCCGAGCCCGTAGGGTATCTGATTGGCTTAAAAGTACAAGAAAACACTTCAAAAGTGACGTTTCTGAAGAATTTTAACAGTTTTCTTGTATCTACGAACGCCAGAATGCATAAAATTGACCTAAACGTCTCCTTTTCCTATTCTGAGTCGATTCTGCATGCTTTAAGTGTGTTTGGTGGCTCAGAACCATCAAAAAACGTTGAAATATAGTTCAAATTCAATAAAAATCGACAAAAATACAGTTTCTAGCTAAAATTTGATGGTTTCGTTGCACTTTCCGAGCCCGTAGGGTATCTGATTGGCTTAAAAGTACAAGAAAACACTTCAAAAGTGGCGTTTCTGAAGAATTTTAACAGTTTTCTTGTATCTACGAACGCCAGAATGCAAAAAATTGACCTAAACGTCTCCTTTTCCTATTCTGAGTCGATTCTGCATGCTTTAAGTGTGTTTGGTGGCTCAGAACCATCAAAAAACGTTGAAATATAGTTCAAATTCAATAAAAATCGACAAAAATACAGTTTCTAGCTAAAATTTGATGGTTTCGTTGCACTTTCCGAGCCCGTAGGGTATCTGATTGGCTTAAAAGTACAAGAAAACACTTCAAAAGTGACGTTTCTGAAGAATTTTAACAGTTTTCTTGTATCTACGAACGCCAGAATGCATAAAATTGACCTAAACGTCTCCTTTTCCTATTCTGAGTCGATTCTGCATGCTTTAAGTGTGTTTGGTGGCTCAGAACCATCAAAAAACGTTGAAATATAGTTCAAATTCAATAAAAATCGACAAAAATACAGTTTCTAGCTAAAATTTGATGGTTTCGTTGCACTTTCCGAGCCCGTGGGGTATCTGATTGGCTTAAAAGTACAAGAAAACACTTCAAAAGTGACGTTTCTGAAGAATTTTAACAGTTTTCTTGCATCTACGAACGCCAGAATGCATAAAATTGACCTAAACGTCTCCTTTTCCTATTCTGAGTCGATTCTGCATGCTTTAAGTGTGTTTGGTGGCTCAGAACCATCAAAAAACGTTGAAATATAGTTCAAATTCAATAAAAATCGACAAAAATACAGTTTCTAGCTAAAATTTGATGGTTTCGTTGCACTTTCCGAGCCCGTAGGGTATCTGATTGGCTTAAATGTACAAGAAAACACTTCAAAAGTGACGTTTCTGAAGAATTTTAACAGTTTTCTTGTATCTACGAACGCCAGAATGCATAAAATTGACCTAAACGTCTCCTTTTCCTATTCTGAGTCGATTCTGCATGCTTTAAGTGTGTTTGGTGGCTCAGAACCATCAAAAAACGTTGAAATATAGTTCAAATTCAATAAAAATCGACAAAAATACAGTTTCTAGCTAAAATTTGATGGTTTCGTTGCACTTTCCGAGCCCGTAGGGTATCTGATTGGCTTAAAAGTACAAGAAAACACTTCAAAAGTGACGTTTCTGAAGAATTTTAACAGTTTTCTTGTATCTACGAACGCCAGAATGCATAAAATTGACCTAAACGTCTCATTTTCCTATTCTGAGTCGATTCTGCATGCTTTAAGTGTGTTTGGTTGCTCAGAACCATCAAAAAACGTTGAAATATAGTTCAAATTCAATAAAAATCGACAAAAATACAGTTTCTAGCTAAAATTTGATGGTTTCGTTGCACTTTCCGAGCCCGTAGGGTATCTGATTGGCTTAAAAGTACAAGAAAACACTTCAAAAGTGACGTTTCTGAAGAATTTTAACAGTTTTTTTGTATCTACGAACGCCAGAATGCATAAAATTGACCTAAACGTCTCCTTTTCCTATTCTGAGTCGATTCTGCATGCTTTAAGTGTGTTTGGTGGCTCAGAACCATCAAAAAACGTTGAAATATAATTCAAATTCAATAAAAATCGACAAAAATACAGTTTCTAGCTAAAATTTGATGGTTTCGTTACACTTTCCGAGCCCGTTGGGTATCTGATTGGCTTAAAAGTACAAGAAAACACTTCAAAATTGACGTTTCTGAAGAATTTTAACAGTTTTCTTGTATCTACGAACGCCAGAATGCATAAAATTGACCTAAACGTCTCCTTTTCCTATTCTGAGTCGATTCTGCATGCTTTAAGTGTGTTTGGTGGCTCAGAACCATCAAAAAACGTTGAAATATAGTTCAAATTCAATAAAAATCGACAAAAATACAGTTTCTAGCTAAAATTTGATGGTTTCGTTGCACTTTCCGAGCCCGTAGGGTATCTGATTGGCTTAAAATTACAAGAAAACACTTCAAAAGTGACGTTTCTGAAGAATTTTAACAGTTTTCTTGTATCTACGAACGCCAGAATGCATAAAATTGACCTAAACGTCTCCTTTTCCTATTCTGAGTCGATTCTGCATGCTTTAAGTGTGTTTGGTGGCTCAGAACCATCAAAAAACGTTGAAATAAAGTTCAAATTCAATAAAAATCGACAAAAATACAGTTTCTAGCTAAAATTTGATGGTTTCGTTGCACTTTCCGAGCCCGTAGGGTATCTGATTGGCTTAAAAGTACAAGAAAACACTTCAAAAGTGACGTTTCTGAAGAATTTTAGCAGTTTTCTTGTATCTACGAACGCCAGAATGCATAAAATTGACCTAAACGTCTCCTTTTCCTATTCTGAGTCGATTCTGCATGCTTTAAGTGTGTTTGGTGGCTCAGAACCATCAAAAAACGTTGAAATATAATTCAAATTCAATAAAAATCGACAAAAATACAGTTTCTAGCTAAAATTTGATGGTTTCGTTGCACTTTCCGAGCCCGTTGGGTATCTGATTGGCTTAAAAGTACAAGAAAACACTTCAAAAGTGACGTTTCTGAAGAATTTTAACAGTTTTCTTGTATCTACGAACGCCAGAATGCTTAAAATTGACCTAAACGTCTCCTTTTCCTATTCTGAGTCGATTCTGCATGCTTTAAGTGTGTTTGGTGGCTCAGAACCATCAAAAAACGTTGAAATATAGTTCAAATTCAATAAAAATCGACAAAAATACAGTTTCTAGCTAAAATTTGATGGTTTCGTTGCACTTTCCGAGCCCGTAGGGTATCTGATTGGCTTAAAAGTACAAGAAAACACTTCAAAAGTGACGTTTCTGAAGAATTTTAACAGTTTTCTTGTATCTACGAACGCCAGAATGCATAAAATTTACCTAAACGTCTCCTTTTCCTATTCTGAGTCGATTCTGCATGCTTTAAGTGTGTTTGGTGGCTCAGAACCATCAAAAAACGTTGAAATATAGTTCAAATTCAATAAAAATCGACAAAAATACAGTTTCTAGCTAAAATTTGATGGTTTCGTTGCACTTTCCGAGCCCGTAGGGTATCTGATTGGCTTAAAAGTACAAGAAAACACTTCAAAAGTGACGTTTCTGAAGAATTTTAACAGTTTTCTTGTATCTACGAACGCTAATGCATAAAATTGACCTAAACGTCTCCTTTTCCTATTCTGAGTCGATTCTGCATGCTTTAAGTGTGTTTGGTGGCTCAGAACCATCAAAAAACGTTGAAATATAGTTCAAATTCAATAAAAATCGACAAAAATACAGTTTCTAGCTAAAATTTGACGGTTTCGTTGCACTTTCCGAGCCCGTAGGGTATCTGATTGGCTTAAAAGTACAAGAAAACACTTCAAAAGTGACGTTTCTGAAGAATTTTAACAGTTTTCTTGTATCTACGAACGCCAGAATGCATAAAATTGACCTAAACGTCTCCTTTTCCTATTCTGAGTCGATTCTGCATGCTTTAAGTGTGTTTGGTGGCTCAGAACCATCAAAAAACGTTGAAATATAGTTCAAATTCAATAAAAATCGACAAAAA